>NW_022045138.1:17500-121153 GCF_900880675.1 Sparus aurata | reverse complement strand
TGATATAAAGTCCCTCCTCCTCCTGATGATATAAGCTCCTCTCCTCTCCTGATGATGATAAAGTCCTCCTCTCCTCCTCCTGATGATATAAAGTCCTCCTCTCCTCCTCCTGATGATATAAAGTCCTCTCTCTCCTCCTGATGATATAAAGTCCTCCTCTCCTCCTCTGAGGATATAAAGCTCCTCTCCTCTGATGATTAAAGTCTCCTCTCCTCCTCCTGATGATATAAAGTCCTCCTCTCTCTCCTGATGATATAAAGTCCTCCTCTCCTCCTCCTGATGATATAAAGTCCTCTCTCCTCCTCCTGATGATATAAAGTCCTCTCTTCCTCCTGATGATATAAAGTCCTCTCTCCTCCTCCTGATGATATAAAGTCCTCCTCTCCTCCTCCTGATGATATAAAGTCCTCCTCTCTCCTCCTGAGGATATAAAGTCCTCCTCTCCTCCTGATGATATAAAGTCCTCCTCTCCTCCTCCTGATGATATAAAGTCCTCCTCTCTCCTCCTGATGATATAAAGTCCTCCTCTCCTCTCCTGATGATATAAAGTCCTCCTCTCCTCCTGATGATATAAAGTCCTCCTCTCCTCCTCCTGAGGATATAAAGTCTCCTCTCCTCCTCCGGATGATATAAAGTCCTCCTCTCCTCCTCCTGATGATATAAAGTCCTCCTCTCCTCCTCCTGATGATATAAAGTACTCCTCTCCTCCTCCTGAGGATATAAAGTACTCCTCTCCTCCTCCTGATGATATAAAGTCCTCCTCTCCTCCTCCTGATGATATAAAGTCCTCCTCTCCTCCTCCTGATGATATAAAGTACTCCTCTCCTCCTCCTGATGATATAAGTCCTCTCCTCCTCCTGAGGATATAAAGTCCTCTCTCCTCTGATGATATAAAGTTCCTCTCTCCTCCTTGATGATATAAAGTCCTCCTCTCCTCCTGATGATATAAAGTCCTCCTCTCCTCCTCCTGATGATATAAAGTCCTCTCTCTCCTCCTGATGATATAAAGTCCTCCTCTCCTCCTCCTGATGATAAAGTCCTCCTTCCTCCTCTGATGATATAAAGTCCCCTCTCCTCCTCCTGATGATATATAAAGTCCTCCTCTCCTCCTGATGAATAAAGTCCTCCTCTCCTCCTCCTGATGATATAAAGTCCTCCTCTCCTCCTCCTGATGATATAAAGTCCTCCTCTCCTCCTCCTGATGATATAAAGTCTCCTCTCCTCTCTGATGATATAAGTCCTCCTCTCCTCCTGATGATATAAAGTCCTCCTCTCCTCCGGATGATATAAGTCCTCCTCTCCTCCTCCTGATGATATAAAGTCCTCCTTCCTCCTCCTCCTGATGATATAAAGTCCTCCTCTCTCCTCCTGATGATATAAAGTCCTCCTCTCCTCCTGATGAGATAAAGTCCTCCCTCCTCCTCCTGATGATATAAAGTCCTCTCCTCCTCCGATGATATAAAGTCCTCCTCTCCTCCTCCTGATGATATAAAGTCCTCCTCTCCTCCTCCTGATGATATAAAGTCCTCCTCTCCTCTCTGATGATATAAAGTCCTCCTCCTCCTCCTGATGATATAAAGTCCTCCTCTCCTCCTCCTGATGATATAAAGTCCTCCTCTCCTCCTCCGAGATGATATAAAGTCATCCTCTCTCCTCCTGATGATATAAAGTCCTCCTCTCCTCCTGATGATATAAAGTCCTCCTCTCCTCCTCCTGAGGATATAAAGTCCTCCTCTCCTCTTCCTGATGATATAAAGTCCTCCTCTCCTCCTCCTGATGATATAAAGTCCTCCTCTCCTCCTCCTGAGGATATAAAGTGTCGTAGTCCACAGAACATTTGACAGCTGAAGTATCTGGGGACTTGATTCAGAACATCAGCTCGTCTGTTCTGATCCAGTTAGCCTGATCTGAAGGGTTCTGTGGTGTTTCAGGTAACACCAGCAGCGAGGACCTCGACAAGTTCAGTGAACGATTCATCGACCAGGAGAAGGAGAAGGGGGGAGTTCATGGTGCCGCATCACTTCCTGTTTCTCTGGTAAGAACGTCGTCTTAAACTGAAACCAGGTTTAGATTTAATCCCAGTTAGAGTTCATCAGACTTTTTAACTTGAGTTTAAATAAGTCAAATTTAATTTAAACCTCAGTTTAATATTTATTAAACTACAGTCAAACGGAAGTTAAACCGGGTTTAAATTTAGCTCAACTATGTGTGTTTACAGAAGTTAGATTTGAGGTTTAACTTTAGTTCAGCAGAACTAACGTGGATCAGAACCTAAAGATGAGTTCTGTCAGGTCAGGACTATTTATAAACCTGCTGATTCGACATATTACAGCTGAGAGCAGTGTGTGTGTGTGTGTGTGTGTGTGTGTGTGTGTGTGTGTCTGTGTGTGTGTGTGTGTGTGTCCATCTGCTTTCTATAAATGTGAAGCTGATCTCTGCCAGCAACAACAAACACTGACACACACTTTAAATCAAACACTGAATCAGACACTGTTGTGTGTGTGTGTGTGTGTGTGTGTGTGTGTGTGTGTGTGTGTGAAATACAGAATCAACATAAATACAACAGTAACTAGAAGCAGGTGGAGACGTCAGAAGGTCCAAAGTTGGTCAGTTCAGCAGATTTCAGCTCTGTGACGATGTGTTCACTGTCTGCAGGACATCAGGACGCTGCTCTGGACTCTGTTGATCCTGATCAGCCTGAACACACAGCAGCTACGACACACACTATGAGATGGACACACACTCAGCAGGTGAGACACACACACACACACACACAGATGAATGAGTGTTGTTGTGTCGTCAGTGTCCAGCAGGAGGCGCTGCAGCCTCACAGCTCATTCTGACCCGATTCTGTGAGACAACAAGTACAACATGTTGAAACATAAAACATGAGTGAACTGAGCTGAACTGATCCTGCAGGAAGTCGACTCTCCGTCTGCAGACGTCCTGATAAAGTTAATGTCATGTCACATATTAATGAGCTCATTTTATTGTGAAAGGTTCTTCCTGTAGTCAAACACACAGATTCTGTTTTAGGATTTAATCACAGATGATTTTAATAACTTGCTGACATTTAGAAACAGATGTCAGATAAAAGCTGCTGCAGGAAAAGTGACTCACTCAGTGTTGGAACATTATTAATATATCACAGTGTTTGGACTCAGAGTTCTGACGGTCCCACACCCAGTCCTGTAGAACAGAACACATGAGAGGTTCTGGAGCCTACAGAACCGTCTGATTCTATCAGTTCCTCACAGTTGAACTTTGACTCATCATTAAACTCCACCTCCAGCTCGTTAACTCCACCTCCCGCTAATTTAACTCCACCTCCAGCTCGTTAACTCCACCTCCAGCTAATTTAACTCCACCTCCAGCTCGTTAACTCCACCTCCAGCTAATTTAACTCCACCTCCAGCTAATTTAACTCCACCTCCAGCTCGTTAACTCCACCTCCAGCTAATTTAACTCCACCTCCAGCTAATTTAACTCCACCTCCAGCTCGTTAACTCCACCTCCAGCTAATTTAACTCCACCTCCAGCTAATTTAACTCCACCTCCAGCTCGTTAACTCCACCTCCCGCTAATTTAACTCCACCTCCAGCTCGTTAACTCCACCTCCCGCTAATTTAACTCCACCTCCAGCTCGTTAACTCCACCTCCAGCTAATTTAACTCCACCTCCAGCTCGTTAACTCCACCTCCAGCTAATTTAACTCCACCTCCAGCTCGTTAACTCCACCTCCCGCTAATTTAACTCCACCTCCAGCTAATTTAACTCCACCTCCAGCTCGTTAACTCCACCTCCAGCTAATTTAACTCCACCTCCAGCTCGTTAACTCCACCTCCCGCTAATTTAACTCTACCTCCAGCTCGTTAACTCCACCTCCAGCTAATTTAACTCCACCTCCAGCTAATTTAACTCCACCTCCAGCTCGTTAACTCCACCTCCAGCTCGTTAACTCCACTTCCAGCTCATTAACTCCACCTCCAGCTCATTAACTCCACCTCCAGCTCGTTAACTCCACCTCCAGCTCATTTAACTCCACCTCAAGCTCATTAACTCCACCTCCAGCTCGTTAACTCCATCTCCAGCTCGTTAACTCCACCTCCAGCTCATTAAACTCCACCTCCAGCTAATTTAACTCCACCTCCAGCTCGTTAACTCCACCTCCAGCTAATTTAACTCCACCTCCAGCTCGTTAACTCCACCTCCAGCTCGTTAACTCCACCTCCAGCTCGTTAACACCATCTCCAGCTCGTTAACTCCACCTCCAGCTCGTTAACACCATCTCCAGCTCGTTAACTCCACCTCCAGCTCATTTAACTCCACCTCCAGCTCGCTAACTCCACCTCCCGCTAATTTAACTCCACCTCCAGCTCGTTAACTCCACCTCCAGCTAATTTAACTCCACCTCCAGCTCGTTAACACCATCTCCAGCTCGTTAACTCCACCTCCAGCTCATTTAACTCCACCTCCAGCTCGTTAACTCCACCTCCAGCTCGTTAACACCACCTCCAGCTCATTTAACTCCACCTCCAGCTCATTTAACTCCACCTCCAGCTCGTTAACTCCACCTCCAGCTTGTTACCTCCACCTCCAGCTCGTTAACTCCACCTCCAGCTCATTTAACTCCACCTCCAGCTCGTTAACTCCACCTCCAGCTCGTTAACTCCACTTCCAGCTCATTAACTCCACCTCCAGCTCATTAACTCCACCTCCAGCTCTTTAACTCCACCTCCAGCTCATTAACTCCACCTCAAGCTCATTAACTCCACCTCCAGCTCGTTAACTCCATCTCCAGCTCGTTAACTCCACCTCCAGCTCATTAAACTCCACCCTCAAGCTAATTTAACTCCACCTCCAGCTCGCTAACTCCACCTCCCGCTAATTTAACTCCACCTCCAGCTCGTTAACTCCACCTCCAGCTAATTTAACTCCACCTCCAGCTCGTTAACTCCACCTCCAGCTCGTTAACTCCACCTCCAGCTCGTTAACACCATCTCCAGCTCGTTAACTCCACCTCCAGCTCGTTAACACCATCTCCAGCTCGTTAACTCCACCTCCAGCTCATTTAACTCCACCTCCAGCTCGCTAACTCCACCTCCCGCTAATTTAACTCCACCTCCAGCTCGTTAACTCCACCTCCAGCTAATTTAACTCCACCTCCAGCTAATTTAACTCCACCTCCAGCTCGTTAACTCCACCTCCAGCTCGTTAACTCCACCTCCAGCTCGTTAACTCCACCTCCAGCTCGTTAACACCATCTCCAGCTCGTTAACTCCACCTCCAGCTCATTTAACTCCACCTCCAGCTCGTTAACTCCACCTCCAGCTCGTTAACACCACCTCCAGCTCATTTAACTCCACCTCCAGCTCATTTAACTCCACCTCCAGCTCGTTAACTCCACCTCCAGCTTGTTACCTCCACCTCCAGCTCGTTAACTCCACCTCCAGCTCATTTAACTCCACCTCCAGCTCGTTAACTCCACCTCCAGCTCGTTAACTCCACCTCCAGCTCGTTAACTCCACCTCCAGCTCATTTAACTCCACCTCCAGCTCGTTAACTCCACCTCCAGCTCGTTAACACCACCTCCAGCTCGTTAACTCCATCTCCAGCTCGTTAACTCCACCTCCAGCTTGTTTAGCTCCACCCCAGCTCATTAGCCCCACCCACTGTTTATCGCCTGAAACAGCCGCAGACAAACATTCAGGTTTCATTTGGATGATTTCTAGTCAGAGTTCTAGTGACATGTAGCTGATACCAGCCGGGTCCAGACTTCCCCTGGTGGGTCAGAACAGAACATGCGCTCTGTCACAGCTCTGTGTGGACGAGGTCACACTTCATCTCACAGGTGTGTAAATGTTCTGGGTTGCAGGTGTTAATATAGGGTGACCACGATGACGCTGCGACACAGAACCACTTTGTGACGATCCAAACTAACGTGTCCTCTGATTGGTCGTCATCAGTGTCTCCGTCTGTCAGACTGTCTCCATGACAACAGTTCATAATGAGCTGCAATTCATTTTGACCATTTTCTGTAGATTCAGTTCTGACTGAAGTTCTGTTGAGACGAGACGACCCGACGTGTTACAGAACCTTCTGCTCTAATCTGTGGTCTCATTGGCTCGTTTGTGTTTCAGCTGATGTCGGGTCAGTTCCAAACCAGCGCGGGTCAGCTGATCAGAGGTGGGAGGAGTCGCTGTCACCTCTGTGACCTTTGACCTCTGCTGAGTGTGATGCCTGCGAGGACGTCCGAGGAGCCACAGTTTCCCTCAACCAATCACAAAGCTTTATCAGCACCGCAGTTCACAGAGCTATGCCATCATCCCAGCACCTTCACAGCCCTTCACTGTTTGTCTGAAGTGACCCAGAACCAGAACTTCTCTAAAGACTCAGAGTTTATTTTTATATTTGTTGGAAATCTGAACAAGTACGGAAGTTTATTAACGACGAGGCGTCAAACACAAAGTTCAGTCAGGAAACAAAATGATGTCACACGACCACGAACGTCTGAACGAGCAAACATCAGAAACATTAAAAACATCAGAAACATTAAAAACACTGACAAAATTAAAAACATCAGAAACATTAAAAACATCAGAAACATTAAAAACATCAGAAACATTAAAAACGTCAGAAACATTAAAAACACTGACAAAATTAAAAACATCAGAAACATTAAAAACATCAGAAACATTAAAAAACGTCAGAAACATTAAAAACATTAGAAACATTAAAAACATCAGAAACAATAAAAACATTAAAAACTTCAGAAACATTAAAAAACTTCAGAAACATTAAAAAACTTCAGAAACATTAAAAACATCAGAAACATTAAACACATCAGAAACATTAAAAACATTAAAAACGTCAGAAACAGTAAAAACATCAGAAACATTAAAACATCAGAAACAATAAACACATTGAAAAAATCAGAAACATTAAAAACATCAGAAACATTAAAAACATCAAAAACATTAAAAACATCAGAAACATTAAAAAACATCAGAAACATTAAAAACGTCAGAAACATTAAAAACACTGACAAAATTAAAAACGTCAGAAACATTAAAAACATCAGAAACATTAAAAAACGTCAGAAACATTAAAAACATTAGAAACATTAAAAACCATCAGAAACAATAAAAACATTAAAACTTCAGAAACATTAAAAAACTTCAGAAACATTAAAAACATCAGAAACATTAAAAACATCAGAAACATTAAAAACATTAAAAACGTCAGAAACATTAAAAACATCAGAAACATTAAAACCATCAGAAACATTAAAAAACATCAGAAACATTAAAAACATCAGAAACAATAAAAACATAAAAAAAATCAGAAACATTAAAAACATCAGAAACATTAAAAACATCAGAAACATTAAAAAACATCAGAAACATTAAAAACATCAGAAACAATAAAAACATTAAAAACATCAGAAACATTAAAAACATCAGAAACATTAATAACATCAGAAACATTAAAAAACATCAACTCTTCCTCAGAAACAGAGAAAAAGAGATTTTATTATTTTGTTTTTTTCCTCCATGAGAATCTTTAGAAATTTAAATTTCTCAGTTTCTTGATGTTTCAAAGTTCCTTAATCTTTTTTTTTTTCTGTGGAAAATTAAATCCAGAAAAGAAACTTTCTCCAGTCGTATTTTGTTTGTTTAGTTTCTTCGCTCGGTGTGAAACAGGAGGAATAAAACGATCTTCAACTGAATGTTCAGATTTTACTTTAGATTAATATTTAGTTTCTTAAGGAAACAGTTTGAGTTCTATCAGAACCTCCATGAAGACTTTGTTTGTCTCGGCTTCTCATTAATGAACTTCCTACATGTTCGGGTCTGTTTAGAACTTGTTCTGTGGTGCTGAACGTTAACCTCCAGAACCACAGCGCCTCCAACGTGTGAAACAGTTTATCTTCTGTTCCGTCTGATGATGAAACATGTTGAAGTGTGACAGAGAAATAAAGTGTTATAAACTTTATGAAATATAAATGTAGCATCAGATGTTCAGACAGCAGCACTTTGTCAACACGCAGCACTTATCGGACTCTTGTTCTATGTGATCGAATGTTCTGACAACCCGGTGAAGATGTTTCTGTCACCAAACCAGCTAAAGTTCAGACTTTTAGGTTTTGATTCTCCAAAGTGTCAAAACGGGTCGGCAGTGGAAAAATACGGCAGAAAATAAGGTGAATATTAAAGTCATTAACAGAAGTTCTGTTGCTTCACAACACTCGGGTCATTTGAGTTCTCCAGAACAATCCAGAACCGTTTTTTTTTATTTGTTTGTGTTTTTGCAATAAAATGTTTGAAAAGTTCTGAGCAGCTTCCTGTTGATCATTTAACGGAACGTAGTTTTATCAAAGAGACCCGTCCAGTAATCCTGCTGACAAACCAACAAACGGACCAGAACCAACACACGGATCAGTACCTTCTCCACAGACGGACGATACACAGGGATTACATGTAACTAAGTACATTTATTCATTACAATACTCAGCAGAGTACAAGTTGATCAAAATTGTATTTCATCTCCACCACATACTTCTTACTCCTGCATACCGATGGTGTAACTTTAGTTACTCGTTACTTTGAGGATTACATGACGCGTCAGAGACAAAGTCGTTCACTTCATGACTGAACTTTGACTTTTGATGCTTCAGAACATTTAGTATCAGAGACTTTCAGTGGAGTTCTGTTCATGTGGACGAGTCACATTAACACCATGTCTTTTACTCGAGTACGACTGTTGGAACGTCTTCAGCATTTAAAGTTGAATATATTCTAACAATGTGAATCTGAAGTTCAAATGAATGTACTGAAGTGAAAAGTGACAAACTGAAACGTGTTGCAGCAGAAATATGAGTACAGATCCCTCAAACACTGGATGTGATTACAGTAGCAGAGTAAATGTAATCTATTACTTTCTCCTGGTGTCACTGAGCTGCTCTGAATGTTGGCAGCTGTTTGACTGTGTGTGTGAGAGCAGACAGTCGAGAGGCCTCGAGCTTCACGCTGTCGATTTATTTCTGGTGGCAGAGTTTTGATCGTGATCGGAGACGAACTCCAACAGCGTCGACAACTCACAACGAGTGTTGACGAGTGACGGAGGCCTCGGGCGCCACGTTTATTTCAGTCCGGGGAAAATCTGCACGACACTCCGACAGAAACCCGCCGACTGACTGCTGGGCTTCAACATCCTCGACGGATTCACGCCCACATGACAGCTTTCATGTAGTCTTTAGAGGTTTTCACAGTCTGAACACAGAGAGGAGTCAGAACATGTCAGCAGCGATGAGGATCACTTCTCACGGAGGAGAGCGTTCAAAACGACCAGCTGGATGTCAGACAGAAGAAAAAGAAGAAGAAGAAGAAGAAGAAGAAGAGCTTCTGTTGAATATAAAATAACCTGAAGAAGAAAGAAACACAGAAGCTGTGAGAGACAAAATGTTTCTGTCCGAGTTTCCTCTCCTGAGAAGAGCTGAAAGAAAGATTTCCCAGAGAATCTTTCCCAGATAAATTCCTCTGGTGAAAAGAAAATTTCCGTCAAATGTTTCTTTCTTTCATTTTCTCACATTAAATAAACAAAATAATTCTACACAATGTTTCCCACATGAAAGGAAACAAACATTTATTTGATTGGATTTGTTTCTTTTTTTTTGCAAAGTGAAAAAACGATCCTGAATTTTTCTCCCTTCTCGCACGTTTTCACTCTTTTGTGTGTTTTTAATTCTATTTCCACAAAAGAAACATTTGGCAGGAGGCTCAGCTGTTATTGTTTATTTTGTGGCAAAAAAGTTTTTTTTCACTCAGTTTTAATACACGGAAACAAAACAAAACATTTTCAGTCCATTTCACATGAAAAAAAGGTTTCTCCTGGATAAAAATTGTTTTCCCACCGTGTGAAATAAGATTTATCAGAATCAGAATTCCTTTATCGTCCCACAAACGGGGAAATGTGTTTGCCAGCAGCCGAAGGACAGAATATTAAAGAAAAACAATAACAACAGTTAAAAATAAACAACATAATTAAAAGGTAAGAAATAGAATAGACTAGAATAAACTACGATATACATATGAACATAATATTGTACAAAATTAACATTAACATGAATTATAAACAGTTCGGCAGTGATTTGTTATAAAAAGCAGGAGAAGTCAAAACATGTTCTTTCCTGTTGAGAACAGCTCAACACAGGTTGGAAGGACAATTTTGGGACATTTTTTTAATCAAAGACATTTTTGAAAATATTAAGGAGACTTTTAGAAGGCAACGTCCGAGAAAATGACAAAATGTTGTTTTGTTTCCATTCAGTGGAATCGAGTGAGGAAACTTTCCTCCTTCACACAACTGAAGAAAAATCTCCTGCCAAAACTTCACGTGTGAAACTGAGTCAGGAGAGTTTCACTGAATTAAATCATTTATAAATAAAAACAAATAAATAAATAAATATATTTATTATAAATTAAAACATTCGGGAACATTTTCAAATTTTAGACAAAATTTTTTGAGGAGAAATCGTTCAGAGAATTTTTCTATATTTTTCTGACAGGATTTAAGTCATTATAGTCTGATTAACACAGAGTGCTGAAAATAATTCTCAGAATGTTTGTTGCTGTTTTTCTGTTCAGTTTCTCGTGAGACAAAAAGTAATAAAGGCATAAAATCTATCAGCCGCTCTGCGTCTAACGCACACACACACAGAGACACACAGACACACACATAGACACACACACAGACACACACAGAGACACACAGAGACACACACAGACACACACACAGACACACACACAGACACACACAGACACACACAGAGACACACAGAGACACACACGCACACACACATAGACACACACACAGACACACACAGAGACACACACAGAGACACACACACAGACACACACAGAGACACACACACAGACACACACAGACACACACACAGACACACACACAGACACACACAGAGACACACACACAGACACACACATAGACACACACACAGAGACACACAGAGACACACAGACACACACACGCACACACACATAGACACACACACAGACACACACACGCACACACAGTGATGAAAGGCCTGTTTGATGTCTGAAATGAGTCGCAGGTGATTTCAGTCTGTGACCTTCAGGTAAACTCTGCTGTCAGCTGATAACACCTGTATTGTTGCTCAGTGGAGTTTTCTTTTCTAAAAACACTGAGTAGTTTTCAGTTTTTCATTTTATTTGAATGTTTCCTGTTGTTTCGAGCAGACGCTCGTTAATCAAACTGTTTTAAACGTCGACACTGAAACATTCGGATTCAGTTTCTCGCAGGATCGTTTCTCTTCTGAAGGTCGCTGGAGCGCAGACGTTACCGTCTGAAGAGGACGAGGTCATCCTCTGTCTTCTTCTGTGGTTTCTCTGAATAAACAGCGAGCGTGTGACGTCACCTTCAGCCTCGACTGTCGACTCCGTCTTTGACGTCTCCGACTGGAAATTAATCTCCACCTGATGTTTGTACAGAGAACAGAGGTGAACCAAAGGAGATCCAGTCAGAGGTCAAATCTGAGCCGTATCACAACCCACCATGTTCTGCGGCCCGGTTCTGGTCTCTTTGTCTGCTGTTAAATATTTGATAATAACTGTTTATTAAAGAGGCTCAACACACACACAGACAGACTCAAAGCTGAGGCCTGACAGAGTTCTGACACTCGTCTGTCTCTCAGCCCAGTTCACTTGAGTCCTGCTCATCAGAACAACTAAAAGAACTTTACTGGAGGTTGGATTTCTTCTGCTCCTCAGCTACATGTCAGACTTTGTGCTGGTCAGCGAAACGTCGTCTCTGCAGTTTGACATTTGGCTGTTAATGAGAGAGGAGATGAAAGCAGCAGACGCTGAACTCTCCCCGAGCTGCAGGTCAGCTCACGATGCAAATCTGATGAAGCAAAGGGCACAAACTGTTTCCCCTGCGTCATCACCTGCACCGCGCTGATCCCAGGTCAGACCCACGCCTGCAGCTGAGGTGGCTGATGGGAGAACGCCAGCCAAACGAACACAAACAGAATCCTCTGAGGTCGTCACCTCCGACACGAGGCAGCCGCTTTAATCAGCAGGTGGAGAGTGACGGCAGTAATGAAGCAGTGAGTCCTCAGGAGGGTCTGCAACAGGCAGCACATCAACAGGCAGCACAACAACAGGCAGCACATCAACAGGCAGCACAACAACAGGCAGAACATCAACAGGCAGCACATCAACAGGCAGCACAACAACAGGCAGCACATCAACAGGCAGCACAACAACAGGCAGCACAACACCAGGCAGCACATCAACAGGCAGCACAACAACAGGCAGCACATCAACAGGCAGCACATCAACAGGCAGCACAACACCAGGCAGCACAACAACAGGCAGCACATCAACGGGCAGCACAACAACGGGCAGCACATCAACGGGCAGCACATCAACAGGCAGCACAACACCAGGCAGCACATCAACAGGCAGCACAACAACAGGCAGCACATCAACGGGCAGCACAACACCAGGCAGCACATCAACAGGCAGCACAACACCAGGCAGCACATCAACAGGCAGCACAACAACGGGCAGCACATCAACGGGCAGCACAACAACAAGCAGCACATCAACGGGCAGCACAACACCAGGCAGCACATCAACAGGCAGCACAACACCAGGCAGCACAACAACAGGCAGCACATCAACAGGCAGCACAACACCAGGCAGCACAACACCAGGCAGCACAACAACAGGCAGCACATCAACGGGCAGCACAACACCAGGCAGCACAACACCGGGCAGCACAACACCGGGCAGCACATCAACAGGCAGCACATCAACGGGCAGCACATCAACAGGCAGCACAACACCGGGCAGCACAACACCGGGCAGCACATCAACAGGCAGCACATCAACAGGCAGCACAGCACCGGGCAGCACAACACCGGGCAGCACAACAACAGGCAGCACATCAACAGGCAGCACAACACCGTGCAGCACATCAACGGGCAGCACAACAACGGGCAGCACATCAACGGGCAGCACATCAACGGGCAGCACAACAACGGGCAGCACAACACCGGGCAGCACAACAACGGGCAGCACAACAACGGGCAGCACAACAACGTGCAGCACAACACCAGGCAGCGCATCAACAGGCAGCACAACAACAGGCAGCACAACAACGTGCAGCACAACACCAGGCAGCACAACAACGTGCAGCACAACACCAGGCAGCACAACACCAGGCAGCGCATCAACAGGCAGCACAACAACAGGCAGCACAACAACGTGCAGCACAACAACGGGCAGCACAACAACGGGCAGCACAACAACGTGCAGCACATCAACGGGCAGCACATCAACGTGCAGCACAACAACGTGCAGCACAACAACGTGCAGCACATCAACGGGCAGCACATCAACGGGCAGCACATCAACGGGCAGCACAACAACGGGCAGCACATCAACGGGCAGCACATCAACGGGCAGCACATCAACGGGCAGCACATCAACAGGCAGCACAACAACGAGCAGCACATCAACAGGCAGCACAACAACAGGCAGCACAACAACGGGCAGCACAACACCAGGCAGCACATCAACAGGCAGCACATCAACAGGCAGCACAACAACGAGCAGCACATCAACAGGCAGCACATCAACGAGCAGCACATCAACAGGCAGCACTCAGAGACTGTAAACCACCACAGAGACTCAGGGACTGGACTGGTTTCTGGGCCTTGTGGTCAGTCTTCGGTGTGCGACCGTCCTGTGGGAGGCGCTGTTGGACGTCTGTGGTCACATGATCCATTTGCAGCAGATAATTGCAGCAGATTTAGAAATTCTGACTTCAGGATCAGAATGATATAAAAGTTGCTGTGTTATCTGGACGAGATGTTTACAGAAGAAGATGATTCCACATGATGAAGCTGAGCTCGTCTCTCTGGGGTTCAGCCAGCCTGACCTCTGACCTCTGACCTCTGCACAGCCACACAGGGCAAACATGCAGCATCGACCTCTTTAATATGAACCACACAGATACATCATCAGTGACAGGAGGAAACACGCCCGCACGCTTTTATCTGACGCACTGAATACATGAATAAATGTGAGCGAGCGGCGACAGCAGGAGGAGGAGGCGAGTATAAATACAGGAGGAGGAGAGACCACAGGGCACAAGTGAGGAGGGAGGAGAAGAAGAAGGAGAAGAAGAAGAAGAAGAAGAAGAAGAAGAAGAAGAAATCACAGCTGGAAGAGGAAACGACTGGGATTAGTCACCAACAAAGAAGAAAAACAGAATATCTGTGAATATTTCTGTCCGATCTTTGTGAGTTCTCATCCGTCAACAGAACTTCGAGTCTCTCATGATTTTAACGATAGTTCTGAAGAATCTTTCCTGCTGTGTTCACATGTTTTAGGCTGTTAAAAGTTTTGTAGTGATGGAGAGCATCCGAGCCGTCGTCTACCTGTCCGTCTGTCTGTCCGTGCTGATGTCCATCTGTCAGGGTCAGAGGTCGACCGACAACCGCCTGCCGTCCGGACCGGACGAGTCCGTCATGGGACTCACAACCAAAGACCTGGTGAGTCTTCTGTCCTCACACAGGATGTCTGACACGGTGGGCTTTTATTCTGAAAGTTTAACAAACATTTTTAAATGAAGGAATCAATTTCCTGTTTTTAAGTTAAAAGTATTCTACGAGTTAATTAGTGAAAACTGAAATGTGTCAGAACCTCAAATAATGATTCAATTAGCACTAATCAAAATAAATAGTAAATAATAAAAACTAATCAAGACAGATGGATTAATATTAATAAATCATGTTTAAGTTATTAAATGATGAAGAATCAGGATCAAATCAGAAACAATAATTTAACTGTAAGATCATTAAAATATCAAAACATCATTAGATACATCGAACTAATTAAGGTGCAAACGTTTTCAAAATAAAAGTCATTAAGGTGTTTAAATTAGTTTGATATTGATTTAATTGAATAGTATAAAATATGTTTATGAATGATTAATTATAGTGAACAGTGAAATGACTCAGGAGGTTCTGAGATTATTATGCTAAAGGATGTTTTTAGATTTTTAATAATTCAAGTGTTCATTAAGGTTCAAATAAAATCTAATTAAGATGAAAATTTATCAGTAAACAATAAAAAATAACTGCAGTGGTTCAAAACTGACGAACATGTTTCAGGTTTGTATGAACGAAGGTGGAAAACTGTTTCTAGTTAAATCATTATATTTTATTTTCATAAACAAGATTCAATAAAATCATTAATGACACGATGACATCATGACAGCTGCCTCACTAACGAACTGAAGTGTGATCAGTTTAAACTGCAGGAAGAGTTCAATCATTCAATCAATCGATCAATGACGTGTGCAGCCGCACGCTGTCCCAACGACACGCTCGCTCAGATTTAATAATTATTATCAAATTAATATCTTTGGTTGAACACAATAAACTGATTAACTGTGTGTGTGTGTGTGTGTGTGTGTGTGTGTGTGTGTGTGTGTGTGTGCGTGTGCAGGCCGAGGCTCTGCAGGGGTTCCTGGACGAGGCTGACAGCAGTGTCGGTCTCTCTGTGGAGAAGAAGGCCAGCGTCATCCCGCGGGTGAGAACAAGACTGACAGCTGTCAATCAAATATCCACTCACCTCCTTTATCTCTCTCAGTTCAAGTGTGTGTCTGTCAGGTGGATCAGCAGGAGAGTAGTGAACTTTATAAAGCTCCTTCTAGAAAGTGTTATAAGTTAATGTCTCATTTACATACGTACGGATATATTCAGGAAACAGAGAGGAACCAAAAACAACGTCTGTAACGTTCTCTGATGATTATAAACGTTAACTACTCCTTATATGTTCAGTATACAGGTCGGCACCAAACCACAGGATGTGTTTATAATGTTTTTATGTGTTTACAGCTGCTGATGTATGTAACTATGTTACTGTGATACATGATGGTGAAATATTGAATCTGTGTCAATAATAACCAGATCCTGACATGTAAATGTGACATCTGTCTACAATACTGTCAACTAGTTTCATTTTATTTAACTTTAAATATGAACAAATGACTTCATAATATATGAATCAGAATCAGAAAGACTTTGAATGGGAGCAGCTGTAAAGTCAAGAATATGCCATGAAAAAAATTATAACAAGAATATGCAGAATAATAATAATCAAAACTATATATATGGTGCATATTTATAATGGTAACCTACTGCAGCTTAACTTACCATTAAATGTTATAGTTTACATTATAATATGTTCTGATGTTCTGTCTCTTCACTGCTGACAGAACAGAAAGCAGCTCACTGCTGCTGCAGCTTCTGATCTTGATCTGCAGACTTTGTTAATGTTTTGTCTCCATGATTGTTATTATTAATACTTAGATAATCAAACATCACTGTATTTATAAAAACCACGTTGGCGCTTTTTATTCACACAGACGTCACATTATTTACATACATATACAGACATTAGCAGCTGTAAACACATATAAACTTCATGATTATGATCATTATAATAACATTTATGTCTATGGTTCTGCAGAGCTAACAGTGTTAGCATCAGTGCTAACATCTCCTCAGATCAGTTTGTGATCTCAAGGTTTCTTCTTTTGTCTGAAACTTCAGCTGATTCTCCAGAAACATAGAGAACTGTTCCTTTAATATAAAGTGTGGCTGTTTATCACTCATTTGACTTTCTCTGTCTGTCTCTCTCTCCTCAGTGTGATGTGGGCGAGCGCTGTGCGATGAAACATGGACCTAGAATCGGTCGACTGTGCGACTGTCTGAGAGGAACGGCCTGCAACACCTTCTTCCTGCGCTGCTACTGAACACACACACAGACACACACACACACACACACTCTCTCTCACACACACAAACACACTCTCTCTCTCTCACACAGACACACACACACACCTGGATGTCTCTCTGCATGTTTCTGTCTTTGTTTTCAGGTGTCAGTGTGTTTCAGTCTCAGCGTCTCTCAGATTCATTTATTTTTGTTAAATAAAGATTGTTCATAAAGCTGCTTGGCTCCAATGACCTCATGATTCACTCGTGACTGTGTGTCCTTCTCAATCGTCTGATTGGTCGAGTCTGTCGGGGATGATGATTGGTTCACTTTGGGTCTCACTGTTTCACTGAACGTCTCGTCTTCAGACAGATCATTTACCTTCAGGTTGTTACATCTGAATACGATTTAAAAAGCTGCTGAACAGATTTTCACTAAACTGTGACGGACGAGGAGTCTCGGTCCAGAACAGACGGGTCCAGGAATTCTTACGTTAAGGACGTTTCCACATTTTCATTTACTTCCCAGGGAATAATTCCTGGATGTTGATTGAAACAATCAGCCGTGCTGAGGAGACTGACATTGACCACATAAAACTCTGGATCTGGACTAAAGGGGGCTGCTGGACCTCAGCTGAGTGTAGTTCTAGCTATCACTGCAGAAACAGCACCCAGACGTCTCTGTATGTTTCTAGATGACTGAATGAATGAACCATCGTGAGGCGACCTGACCCGACCTGACCTAGAGCAGCAGGAGACACCGGAGAAGGACTGAAAACCTTTAAAGAGTTTATTTGGCTAAAAAAGGAACATTTTCTAAACACACAAATAAAAAACACTTCATCCTTCAAACATTCAGCATCAGGAGCATCTGGAGATTAAAGGGTTCTACTGGACAGAGAAGTAATCATCTGAAAGTAACTCAGCTGTCAGATTAATGTAGTGGAGTAAAAGTATCAGGCTGGATAAACACACTTACAGTCCAACAACTCTGTTCAGTTCCACTCTGAACTTCCTGTCACAGCGCCAAGCTAAAAATATCTTCAGTGAAGACACACGGACAGAACCACCATCATCAATCACCCCCGATCGATCAGTCCTCTGAACAGTCCTCCTGATCAGCCCCGAGGCCCACGGGTCTCATGTCTGCCAGAACCGATCGGACAGCAGCAGCATGTCGCCTCATCAACCTTTATTAACACGGACACTGACGGCAGCAGACATCAGCAGGCGACACGTCATCACGCTGTTCTTCTTCTTTTTACTCCATTTGTCACTTGATAAGCTGCATCGTGTGTTTCCATCAGCGTGTTCGTCCAATCAGAGACGAGCTGCGTCTGATTCAGAGAACATTTCATTTGAGCGTCGATCAGACGGACGGAGTTTATCGCCGAGGATCAGAGACGGGATGACATTCAGCTGCCAGCAGCCACCGACAGATAACACATGCTAATTACAGCTGCTAACAGACACACACACACACACACAGTCCTCCCACCCCACCTGTGTGTGCTGCTGTAATTAGCATGAGTTGGAGGTGAAACAACTGAAGAACTCAACAGATCTACACTTCATGCTGTGAGTCAGTTCACACAGTAAAGTGATAAAAGTCTTGTTGTTCAGTCGACGTCAGATGTTTTCTGTCTGTGACGACGATGTGAAACATTCGATGACACATTTTTAAATGATCAGCTGTGAGACGGTCTGATGAGATGCTGCAAGCTCTGAGGGGAAGTGACTCTGGGAGAACAAAATGATTTCATTCAAACATAAAACAACAGAAAACAGAGTAATTCTGAAAACGGAGTCAAAACCACACAACCCGCTAACACACACATCAGGAGAGAAAACATTTTAGATCAGACTCTAAAAATGTTTTACCAGCAGTAACTGGTATCAGGACTTCTGTAAACTGTTTAGATCTATCAGCAGGGCTTCAGGTGACCCATTAACAACGTCAGAATCGGGTCATGTACCAGTTCCTGTAGATGTAGATGTGTTATGATCCAGAGTCACTGACACTGAGGACTCTCCACCACACACGTGGTTCTTGAACTGATACCGCCAGGTGAACTTCTCGTTACAAACGTCGCAGCTGAAGGGTTTCTCTCCGGTGTGGGTTCTCATGTGGATCTTCAGACTTCCCTTCTGGGCACAACTCTTCCCGCAGATGTCACAGCTGAAGGGTTTCTCTCCTGTGTGAACTCTCATGTGTTTGGTCAAGTCTCCTTTCTCAGCACAGCACTTCCCACAGAAGGGACAGCTGAAGGGTTTCTCTCCCGTGTGGACTCTCATGTGTTTCTTCAGGTCTGTTTTCTCAGCGCAGCTTTTCCCGCAGATGGAGCAGCTGAAGGGTTTCTCCCCTGTGTGGTACTTCATGTGTCTGTTCAGGTGTTCTTTGACGTGGAAGCTCTTGTTGCAGATGGCGCAGATGAAGGGTTTCTCTCCTGTGTGGGTTCTCATGTGAATCTGTAAATCTGCGTTCCATAAGTAACATTTATTACAGTGAGAGCAGCGGTACGGTTTCTCTCCAGTGTGGTTCTTGAGGTGGTTCTGCAGAGTGTTCTTGCAGCTGAAACCTTTACCACAAACTGTGCAGCTGAAGGGTTTCTCCCCGGTGTGAGTCCTCTGGTGGTCGTCCAGACCTCCTTTCTGAGTGAAGCTTTTATCACACAGAGTGCAGCTATAGGGTTTCTCTCCTGTGTGCATCCTCATGTGTGTCTTCAGACTCGACTTTCCACAAAATATTTCACCACATTCGGAGCAGAGAAACGATTTCTTGCCAGTTTTACACTTCATGTTACTGACATCGACTTGCTTTGTCAAAGCGTTCAGTCCTGACGGCAGTTCTCTGCTCTCCCTTCTGTTTTCAGTCTCAGGTTCAGAAGAGTCGTCAGTGTCGTCAGTCTCAGGCTGCAAGAGATGACCTGAAGTCCAGGCTGGTTCTGGTCCTCCACAGTCCGCTCCATCGGCTTCTGTCTCCACCTGTTCAGTCTGTCTTTGATGGAGCTGTGAGGACTGAGGTTTTCCTTCATCGTCATCTTCGTCTTCACTCTTCAAAGTGAAGGTGAACCTGGTGACATCATCCTCCTCCTGATTGGTCCAGAGTTCCTCCTGTTCCTCTTTAATGTGTGGGGGTTCTGGCTCCTCCTGGTCCAGACTGGAGCTGCACTCCTGCTGCTCAGGAGGATCCTCTTTACTCACCGACAGCTGGACGTCTGCAGGACGCTCTGAAACACAAACACATATTGAGGAAACTGAGATTTCATGTTAACGAGAAGTGTAACCAGATCAGAACCTCAGAACAATCTGTCTGCAAACTAACCTACTGACAATCACATCTTGAGCTGGACAGGCAGTCCAATGTTTGTTCAAACTGTCTACAGTCAGAAGTCCAATCAAAGGGTTCATACAAATATTCTTTCTGTTCCAACGTGACATTGTTCCTCAAACATCTGAATCATCCTGAAATGACCGCGAGCCGCCTGACCATCAACAAAGTTCACTGTAAATGCCTCCAATCAGCAGGTTTAACTGTAAATGTCAGAAGCAAAGACGCAGCTGAAGAACAGGAAGGGTAGTTTGATGGATCAGACTGACACAAGAGTTTTATTTACAGGCTTCAGTTCTGACAGTGAAGATTGGGCTACATAACAGATAGTGACATCACACCATCGGACCAATCAGCAGTGGCCATGAGCATTTCTAACTTCCCTCTTTCACGGGACACGCAAATTACGGCTTTTCCCCTTACCTCCTCCCAGACAGACAATCGTAACATCAGAACTAACCCTGGTAAGTTGATGAAACTCACATGTTTGATTGAGCTTAATGTTTATACAGGTGGTGTTTGTTAAGGATTCGTCCGGAACCATACGCCCTGTTCAGGTAAAACTATTGCAAGTGACGAAATGTCCATGTTAGACATACGCCCGATGTGTGTAATAAGATATACTAAGAGTATTTTTTTTCTAATCACACATTATAATAGAGGACAATAGTACTCAGTAGTGTGTTGGATGATGCCACAGCATTTGTATAACATTATACAGTGATGCATTTATAGAAATCGTGGCTATAAATAGTGAAATATATGTGATTTTCATCAGTTTCATCACCTTGTAACAGTTTTTTATTATACTTCAATGGCATGTATTGGTGTTTATTTTTACTGTAAGCCTTAATACTGCTAAAATTGATTTAGTAATTCAATATTTATGATTTATTTAGTTTTTCTGATTGAATTATACCTCTCCTTGAACCGCCACCTTACCGTGGTGGAGGGGTTTGAGCACCTGAATGATCCAGGAGCTATGTTGCTCGGGGCTTAATGCCTTTGGTAGGGTCTCCCAAGGCAAACAGGTCCTAGGTGACGGGTCAGACTAAGAGCGGTTCCAAAGCTCCTGATGAAGAAGTTCAGAGCGAGGAAGTGTAAGTTGCCCGGAATGGCGTCACCGGGGCCCCACCCTGGAGCCAGGCCTGGGGTTGGGGCTCGCAGGCGAGCGCCTGGTGGCCAGGTATTTGCTCACGGGACCCGGCCGGGCGCAGCCCGAACGAGCGATGTGGGCCCGCCCTCCAGTAGGCTCACCACCCGCAGGAGGGTTCAGAAGGGGTTGGTGCTATTTGTGTGGCGGTCGTAGGCGAAAACCCCGACCACCCAATCCCCGGGCGGTGACTCTGGCCATGGGGACATGGAATGTCACCTCGCTGGGGAGGAATGAGCCTGAGCTAGTGCGGGAGGTTGAGCAGTAGCGACTAGAGATAGTTGGGCTCACCTCCACGCACAGTATGGGTTTTGGAACCCAAGTCGTTGAGAGAGGCTGGACTCTCTCCTACTCTTGATTTGCCCGCGGTGAGAGGTGGCGAGCTGGTGTGGGCTTGCTCATAGCTCCCCAGCTTAGCTGCCATGTATTGGAGTTCTCCCCGGTGAACGAGAGGGTTGCCTCCCTGCGCCTCCGGGTCGGGGATAGGTCTCTTACTGTTGTTTTGGCTTGTGGGCCGAAAAGCAGTATAGAGTACCCGGCCTTCTTGGAGGCCCTGGGAGGGGTACTGGAAAGTGCTCAAACCAAGGACTCCGTCATTGTACTGGGGGACTTTTACGCTCATGTGAGCAGCGACAGCATTACGTGGAGGGGTGTGATTGGGATGAACGGCCTCCCTGATCTGAACCCAAGTGGTGTTTTGTTGCTAGACTTCTGTGCTAGTCACAGTTTGTCCATAACGAATACCATGTTCAAGCATAAGGGTGTCCATCAGTGCATTTGGCACCAGGACACCCTAGGCTGGAGGTCATTGATTGACTTTGTAGTCGAGTCATCTGACTTACGACTGTATGTCTTGGACATACGGTCTCTGCAGCACCGTGTTGCAGTCGGGGACAGTGCCTCTGGACTAGCAGACCGGAGTGGTGGTCCCTCTATTCAAAAAGGGGGACCGGAGGGTGTGTTCCAACTATCTGGGGATCACACTCCTCAGCCTCCCTGGGAAAGTCTATTCCAGGGTACCGGAGAGGAGAATTCGGCCGATAGTCGAACCTTGGATTCAGGAGCAGGGTGCTCGAGGGTTCATGGGAGTTTGCCTAACCAGTCCACATGTGCTTTGTGGACTTGGAGAAGGCGTTCGACTGTGTCCCTCGCGGCTTTCTGTGGGAGGTGCGTTGGGAGTATGTACGATCCATGTATGACCGGAGCGGGAGCTTGGTTTGCATTGCCGGCAGTAAGTCAGCAGGGCTGCCCTTTGTCACCGGTTCTGTTCATTATTCTTAAGGACAGAATTTCTAGGCACAGCCAGGGGCCGGAGGGGTTCTGGTTTGGGAGCCACTAGATCTCATCTCTGCTTTTTGCAGATGATGCTGTCTTGTTGGCTCCTTCGGGCCAGGACCTCCAGCATGTCCTGGGGCGGTTTGCAGCTTGCGAAGCAGCCGGGATGAGAATCAGCACCTCTAAGTCCGAGGCCATGGTTCTCGACCGGAAAAAGATGGCTTGCTCCGTCTGGGTTTCGAGGAGAGTTCCGGCCTCAAGTGGAGGAGTTTAAGTATCTTGGGGTCTTGTTCACGAGTGAGGAAGGATGGAACGCAAGATTGACAGGCAGATCAGTGCAACGGCTGCAGTAATGCTGTCATTTTATCGGTCTGTCGTGGTGAAGGGAGAGCTGAGCCGAAAGGTCAGTCTACGTTCCTACCCTCACCTATGGCCATGAACTTTGGGTCATGACCGAAAGATCCTGGATACAAGTGGCCGAAATGAGTTTCCTCCGCAGCGTGGCGGGGCGCTCCCTTAGAGATAGGGTGAGGAGCTCGGAGTAGAGCCACTGCTCCTCCACATCGAGAGGAGCCAGCCGAGGTGGCTCGGGCATCTGTTTCGGATGCCCCCTGGACGCATTCCTCGGGAGGTGTTCCTGGCATGTCCCACCAGGAGGAGACCCCAAGGAAGACCCAGGACACGCTGGAGTGACTATGTCACTTGGCTGGCCTGGGAACGCCTTGGGATCCTCCCGGAAGCGCTAGAGGAAGTGTTCGGAGAGAGGGAAGTCTGGGTGTCCCTGCTCAGACAGCTGCCCCCGCGACCCGGTTCCGGATAAGCGGAAGAAAATGGATGGATGGATGATTGAATTATAGAAAAGATTGTGGTATCACCCTTACTTATAATGCTATTTTTCTCTTATCGTTTTGTATTTACAATTTATATGTCAACATTATTTGTTTTACGTAGCACAATGTTCATTGTTTGTCCTCAAGGAGTTTAAAAGGTGAAACAATCCGAGGGGTCATGTAACTTAAAATGACACTGCTTGTAGTGTATTGTGAGAAACCCTGCCTGAATAAACTCAGTCCACTGCATACAATGTAAAGGTGTATTTACTCATGACGGTAATACAGTTATAAAAGGACTATTGTGGTAGTGAGAGAAGGAAGATAACTGGAATAAATGGAATTGTAGAATTAGAAATGTCACAGTTATGGTTAAGGTCCTCTGGGAGGTGTACAGGTGTGTCGGGCAGGATGGGGTCCCCACTGGGCCGGCCGGCCGGGCCGTCCTCCTGTTAACAACCAGCAAATCATCTACTGAGTGTGATTATTGTTACGCAGCAACACGGAAATTAAATCACGTTACTTTTATCTTGAAAACCGGATGTAGTAAACACAGCGACTGTTTCATTCAAAACGAGGCTGCTGACGTCACGGACAGCTGAGCGACGACAGCGTGTATCAGTCAGTAAACACTGTGACAGGTTGTCTACTGTAACAGCTGATCGTTGGATGGAAATGACGTCACGAACAGCAGACACACTGAACGTGTCAGCGCCGTTAAGTTACCGTAAAGTTGAGAATACAGCTGCCCTGCTGTTGTACCGGCGGCTGCTGTGACGTCGGTACAAACGGCAGCAGAAGCAGCGGTGAGCAGAACCAACCAGAACCAACCTGTTCTGTGTAACTGGGCCTGTACAGCGTCCAGTAGTTTCCGTTGTCGCTCGTTCTCCTCTTGTGAACGACACAGTTCCTCCTCGTACTCTGCTATCGTTCTTTCAAACAGCCCAGATATCTCTTCAGCAGCCGCAGTCAGCCGCTGCGTCACCAACAAGCTCAGCATTTGGACTTTAGACATTTTCACAGTCACACAAACTTCGTCACGGTGATCGGAACACAGAGGTTCTGGTGGAGCAGCGCTGTTCAGAGGACACACACTCTGTGGACACAACGACCGGATTCTGCCAACGTCAACAAACTCGACGCCATTTTACAGCCATCACTTCCGGGTGTTACTTCCGCTCGCGTGTCAAAATAAAACCTCCAGACCTAACCTAACTCTAACCCTCCCTACGACATATTCTTTATTCTTTTTTCAGATAAATGTGTAAACACGTCCGTTACTGATACTTTAGTTTTTTTTCTTTCAAAGTCATTTTTATTGCAAAACTTTAGTTCTTTTATTTTGAACAACATATTGTTCACTGACGTCACAGTATAACAGTTCCACAGTCAGTCCAGCAGGTGGCGGGAATGTTCCTACAGACACGTCAAAGAGAGAAGAAGAAGAAGAAGAGGAAAAAGAAAAAGAAGAAGAAGAGCCGTGTCTCTTTTGTTCGGAGCTTTTCTTCAGAACCAACCTGAACAGCGCTGCTCAATCAGAACCTCTGTGTTCCGATCACCGTGTGTGACTGGACTTTGTGCTGTTCACGTGTGTTCTGGATGGTTCTCCTCTGACTCATCTCCCGATATCCTACAAAGCTTCACACGTTAGCTTAGCATGCTAGCTGTGAACAGAGCGAGTGTGTGATGGAGAGCAGACGGTGTTTGTGACGGAGTTCGTGTGGAGACAAAGTTTGTGTGACTGTGTGAAAATGTCTAAAGTCCAAATGCTGAGCTTGCTGGTGAAGCAGCGGCTGACTGCGGCTGCTGAAGAGATATCTGAGCTGTTTGAAGGAAGGATAGCAGAGTACGAGGAGGAACTGTGTCGTTCACAAGAGGAGAACGAGCGACAACGGAAACTACTGGACGCTGTTCTCCAGCCTCAGGTCCAGTTACACAGAACAGGTTGGTTCTGGTTGGTTCTGCTCACCGCTGCTTCTGCTGCGGTTTTGTACCGACGTCACAGCAGCCGCCGGTACAACAGCAGCGCGGCTGTATTCTCAACTTTACGGTAACTTAACGGCGCTGACACGTTCAGTGTGTCTGTTGTCTGTGACGTCATTTTTTATCCATCGATCAGCTGTTACAGTAAACAACCTGTCACAGTGTTTACTGACTGATACACGCTGTCATCGCTCAGCTGTCTGTGACGTCAGCAGTCCTGTGGCAACATGACAAAGGTTCAGCCTGCACATCCGGTTTTCAAAATAAAAATAATCTCTAATAAGGCGATAGATGGAGAGCAGTGACAGGTGAGGTTTCTAGTCTACGAATGCTTTATTCCTCATTAACACACATTCATGCACTAAGTAAACACACACACATACACACACCGGTGGCGATCAGATTACATGGTGTCTGAAAAGTCTAACTCTATACTGAAGATTTGTATCGGCCGATAACAATAATAACGCCACCGAGAACATGAAGCAGCCGTCACACTGCATGTAGCTCATAGCTCGATCTGTCATCAAGAGACACGTCAGGCTGAACACACTGTCTGCTGTGTCTGTCAACACGGAGTCTGACTTACCAATAAGTATGAAGATGTGATTTCTTTAACCACGCTGGAAGAGCAAGAAAGTACAAGGGGGTAAGAAAGTGAAAGACAGAAGCTTCCTTCACCTGTTGTGTTTGTTTTCTCTTCATGTCAGTGACTAATATCCATACAGACATTCAAACTGCGATGATGGACGACGTCTACAGGTGGTTTTCAGGTTGATTTTAGCCGCGAGCCTTGCGTGTCGCAGCAGCAGAAGAATGTGTAGATGGCGCAAAGCAGCAGCCGGACCTCTGGAGCGGCCGGTCCACCTCAAGTTCTCTAGTTGTTTTTACGGTTTGAGTGCAAAGTGTGGAAGTTAGTGTGCCGACACTTTTCTCAGAAACAAATACTTTACAAATACTCAGTTTTCCTCAGTGTGTGTTTGTGTGTTTCTGTTTCCTGCAGATATCCAGCAGCTGTCGGTGAGTAAAGAAGAGGTTCAACCTGAGCAGCAGGAGTTGACCTCCCGTCTGGACCAGGAGGAACCAGAACCCCCACACATTAAAGAGGAACAGGAGGAGCTCTGGACCAATCAGGAGGAGGATGATGTCACCAGGTTTACATTTGACGACGATGATGAGGAGGAGAAACCTGAGTCCTCACAGCTTCATCAAAGACAACCTGAGCAGATGGAGACAGGAGCTGATGGAGAGGAATGTGGAGGACCAGAACCAGACGGAACCTCAGAACCAGATCAGCATTTATACCCTCAGACTGAAGTCCGTTTTGAACCTGAGCCTCAGTTCAGTTTTGATGTCAGGAGCACAGAAGCTTATTTAGGTTTTAACTTTCAGAGACTTGACGGATTTGACTCCTGTGAGAAACCGTTCCGCTGCTCCGTGTGCGGGAAACGATTCAGTCAGAACTCAAACATGAAGACACACATGAGGACTCACACCGGAGAGAAACCGTTCGGCTGCTCAGTTTGTGGTAAAAGGTTTGGTCAGAAGGTTCATCTGCAGAACCACCTGAAACGACACACAGGAGAAAAACCTTACAGCTGTTCGCTTTGTGACAAACGTTTCACACGTATGGAACATTTACAGCTTCACATGAGAACTCACACGGGGGAGAAACCGCTCAGCTGCAGAATCTGTGGACAAAGATTCACCTGGAGGTGTCAGCTCAAATATCACAAGTGTGTGGGTGAGTCCTCACAGCGTCATGAGCTCCCGATCCTCTAGCAGCAGGATGATGTTCTGCAGCCAGGTCCGGATGGGACGAGACCCAGAACTCACTGGATGGATTATTGTGTCAGGTAGCATTTCTCAGTTATCTGAACATTTAGCAGGAATATTAGCATGTCAGCTAGCTGGTCAGTTTAGTTAGATTAGCGATAACTGTTCGGGTTGTAGGTGACCTCTGACCTCCTCATCGAGCCTTCACTTGTTGGCCACGGATGGTGTCATGTAGCTAAAACTGGTCAGGTCACCTGCTGTCCCAGGATCACAGGTGTTAGGAGGCGTGGCCTGGAGAACAAAGAGATGTTTCTGCCGCTTACACATTCAGGTTTCATGTTTTAGTGTGGACGAGGATTTGTTTTCTGTTTCTGTCCAGAGTTTGACTCTGCTGTTGTCAGGAGGCTCAAAGTGTTCAGATCCTAACAAATCAATCACAGCAGCTGTCACATGATTGTTTAAAGTTAATGCAGATCTGCCGACTTGTTAGCTTAACGTCAGAGTCACTCTAAGGTGCACGAAGAGCTTGTGAGGCTGCTGAATCTGAGCGATTGTGCAGCTCGTGTCTTCTAATGAGCCGGTGGCAGTACGTCCCTCAGAAGCTCTTCACACAGAAGAGGTGAGACGGTTCACATCACACATCATGATGTTGATATCTGAGTGGTTTTGTTAACGTGTGTCCTCCTGTTGATCTAAACATGTCTCAGCAGACGGATTATAATCACAGTGATGCTGTTATAATGGGTTGTGCTTCTGACCCACTAAACATCCTGGAAAGAGACAGACAACTTTGACCTCATCACATCATCAGCACCAGTAAACAGGACGCTGTCTGACTCTCACTGCCAGAGAACGAGGCTGTTTTCAGGAGTGCTGAGCGTCACGCCGACGGTCCGGACACACTGACGTGGTCTCTCCTGCTCCACCTCTGCAGCCTCACACAGACTGAGACCGTGTGAATGAGACAGAACTGCATCAACTCACCTGTTCAACAAACATAAACATGTAGAGAAGAGAAGTTTGTCTTCAACTGTCTGTCTTATAAATATCATGAATATGAATCTAATCTGCAGCTGAATGAGACGGAGCAGCCTGTCCTCCGTCAGCTGAAGGACACCTGAGCAGACGGGCGGGGACAGAGGACGGATGTCTTTAAGTATTCTGACAGACGTCTTTCCAGGGAGATGAACACAACAATACTGCAGAAAGACTGCAGGTTATATTTAAATATCATTATTTATTTACGAAGTCGAACATGAGCTCAGAAAGATGTTGGCAGCTCGGAGGACGTCTGTTGTTTCCTGTCGTCTATATTAAGTTGATTTTATTTTCAAAGTGAAATAATTCCCTTTATTAAATTCTTTATTTATATTGACTTGCTTCTCAGTTTGTCACCTGCAGAGAGAATGTTATTCATAAGACGTCCTTGTGTGTTTTCCTCTTGTCTGAGGACAGGAAGTGTGTCGCACAGACCCCAGGTCAGATCTGATGTGTGATGTAATTAAAGTTGGCTTGTCATCACAGCTCTGTGGCTCTGTCTAATCAGTCTCTAATTAAAAACAGTCACATCCACTCTGGATCTTTAGATGTGCTGTGTGCGCCCTCTGCTGGACACTTTGACAGCTGCTTCCAGATCAGTGTTATTTCCTGAGCAGCTGAATGTTAGTCATTATTTGACCCTGCTGTGGCTGCGTTCACCATCACACTCTGCCTCAGTGTTTGTTAATATCAGTGTTATGATCATCGAATCTGTGCTGAGCTGAGGCCAAGAGGAAGTGACACAACACTGTTCGGTAGAAAAGGAGAAGTGTCTCAGCCAGGCTCTGTGGGAGGGGATGATTCTGTCATCATTACAACAGACAATAGAAAAAGGAATGACTTCGCCAGAATAACAGTACTAGGACGTGTAATGTTTAGCCGTGATTGAAATGGATGTATTAAAGTTTTGAAACTTAATGAAGGAAATGTTAAATCAGTAGAGAAGCTGTGCTGAGCTGAGGCCGAGCGGAAGTGTCACAACACTGTTCGGTTGAAAAGGGGAAGTGTCACTTGAGCCTTCCACATTGAAGCGGTCCCTTAGGGCAGGGTTCTCAAATACAAATCTTAAAGGGCCACAAAGATTTTTTTTTAATGACTCAAAGGTCCGTGTATTGAGGTCGGTCAGGCCACATGTAATAATACTGTAATATTCAAAACAAAATTCACTTTTCATTCAAACAACAACATAAATACGAACTAAAATAAAATGTCATTTCCATTTTGACATGAATAAAAATACCTAGTTGAATATTTCCTCTTTTTGTTTGCCTTCAAACATTGTGTCCATCACTTCAGTCATGCACTATTTTATTATTTCTGCATCTGAGAACGGCTTCTTGTGCTTACCCAAAATCCACACCACTCTAAGTGAGCACTCAGTTGCTTTTTGTTGTTGTGTCAGATGTGAAAAGAATCCTGCTTGCAGCTTGATATGACGATTTCAGTGCATTTACATTTCCACTTTTAAAGCACGTGTAGGTTCAGAACCCTTTATAACTGAGAGCTGGTCCAGTGCCTCCTGGACAGAGTAAAACTCGGGATCTAACAATGTGTATTCAGCCGTCTGGATCAGGAACAAAACCTCAGCAGCATAAACAGAACATATGGAGTTCAGTTCTTTGGGATGTGAGTAAAAACTGTTCTGAGGTCTGGAGGTCGGGTCGTAATGGACCTGTAGCTGTAGACAGTGATCATTATTAATTCCTTTTCTTTGAGATGCACTAGTTATTATTATTATTATTATTATTATTATTATTATTATTATTATTGTTATATATGTTGTTGTGAATATTAACAATAATAATAATGTTGTTATTATATATATAGTTACTATTATTGGGAATAATATTAATAGTATTATTGTTCTGTTACAGAATCATATTCTTGTGTGTGTCCAGTGAGCTACATTTCCTCCTGATCGATAAAGAATCTGTCGTTATTAGGAGGTTTTATTTTGACACGCGAGCGGAAGTGACACCCGGAAGTGATGGCTGTAAAATGGCGTGGAGTTTGTTGACGTTGGCAGAATCCGGTCGTTGTGTCCACAGAGTGTGTGTCCACTGAACAGCGCTGCTCCATCAGAACCTCTGTGTTCCGATCACCGTGTGTGACTGGACTTTGTGCTGTTCACGTGTGTTCTGGATGGTTCTCCTCTGACTCATCTCCTGGTAGCCTACAAAGCTACACACGTTAGCTTAGCATGCTAGCTGTGAACAGAGCGAGTGTGTGATGGAGAGCAGACGGTGTTCGTGACGGAGTTCGTGTGGAGACAAAGTTTGTGTGACTTTTTAAAAATGTCTAAAGTCCAAATGCTGAGAGTTTTTATGAAGCAGCGACTAACTGCGGCTGCTGAAGAGATATTTGAGCTGTTTGAAAGAACGATAGCAGAGTACGAGGAGGAACTGTGTCGACAACGGAAACTACTGGACGCTGTTCTCCAGCCTCAGGTCCAGTTACACAGAACAGGTTGGTTCTGCTCACCAAAGGTCCAGCCTGCACATCCTGTTTTCAAAACAAATGTTGTCAAAGCTGATTTTCTTTGAAATTTTTTTGTATATTGTCATATTACGCCGAAGCCCCGCCCCTTCCGGTGGAGCCTTTGGGACCTTATTCAAGAAAAAGACTTGTTCTGTTCAGTGAAGAGAGAGAAAGTATATTTATGATCCTGCTGGGTCAGAACCACATGATGTTTATCAGTTTGTTGTAGTTTTGTGTTAAAGCTCAGTGAACTACATTATCTCATCAAAACGTCACCAGAACCAACATGGAGTCAACTGGGTCAGAAAAGGTTCTAAACAAGATGAACATCACAATAAATGTGCTCGTTCTGACAACTGCAGTTCTGGTTCTGGTTCAGTTCTGTGAGCAGCTCTACAATGTGTAAGTCAGGAGACGACGTCATCGATGACGCAGACGTCTTTATAACGACATGTTTTCAGTCTGATGACAAACTGACAAACATCGTGTGTGATTGATGACACAGTTCAAACAGGATCAATACTTTATCTGTCTCTCTTCATCACTACAGACAAAGGTTTGATCAATGAGGTCCATGAGGGGAACCGGAAGGGGCGGGGCTTCAGCTCTGTGCGATCAGAGCTGGTGTTACAGACGTCACACGGTGACTCTGCAGCGGGTCAAACACAGAACTCAAAGTGAGATGAAGCAGACGTGTCAGTGATGATGTTTCTGTTTCCTGCAGACGTCCAGCAGCTGTCAGTGAGTAAAGAAGAGGTTCAACCTGAGCAGCAGGAGTGGACCTCCAGTCTGGACCAGGAGGAACCAGAACCTCTACACATTAAACAGGAACAGGAAGAGCTCTGGACCAATCAGGATGAGGATGATGTCACCAGGTTCACCTTCACTGCTGTCCTTGTGAAGAGCAAAGATGATGATGAAGAGAAACCTCAGTCCTCACAGATGGAGACAGAAGCTGATGGAGAGGACTGTGGAGGACCAGAACCAGACAGGAACTCTGATCCAGATCAACAACTACAACCTGAGTCTGAAGTCAGGAGGAATACTGACGTCACTCTGACTGCTGTGAGACTCAGTCCTGGTGAGAAACGATTTGGCTGCTCTGAATGTGGTAGACGATTTCGCCACAGGGGACACCTGCAGATACATCTCAGGTGTCACACGGGGGAGAAACCCTTCGGCTGCGCCGTCTGCAGGAAAAGATTCCCTCGCAAGGAGACCCTGGTCCGTCACTTGAGGTCTCACTCCGGAGAAAAACCGTACAGCTGCTCGTTGTGTAAGAAGCAGTTCAGCCGGAGCGACCACGCCGTGACACACATGAGGACCCACACTGGGGAGAAACCCTTCAGCTGCTCAGTGTGTGGGAAAAGTTTCACACATAACCTGAGTCTGAAGCATCACATGCCTCTTCACACGCAGGAGAGAGCGTTCAGCTGCAGCGCTTGTCACAGAAGATTCAGCAGAAGCTCATATGTCACAAGGCACAAATGTAAAGCTGCTGATAAAACTGTGGAGCTGCGAGCTGAAACACGATGCGGCGTGTTGGATGCGAGGACGTCGGAGTCGGCAGGAGTCGACTGAGCTGATCGTCTCCTCTGAGAGTCAACAGCTTTATAATTATTCTTCTTGTTTTATCTGATTGTCACAAACAGAAATGAGTTTTAGAGTCTTGAGCTCGCTGAAGGTTCAGCCCACAGTGCTCTCTGATTGGTTCCACGTCACGAGCAGCAGCCAATTAGCTCTGGAGGCAGCAGATAAACATCAAACTAAATATCTCAGCGATAATTAGATTTTACTTTTAAAATACAAATATTTGATTAACAGAAACCAAAAAGGTCTGTGTGTTTTTTTATCTGCATTTGATATAATAAAACAAATGTGTTTTTCATACTTTGTAATAATAAATATTAGATTCTATAACTGTGACAGAAGTCGACTCGTTGCTCTGTTGGAGCTCCTGAATGTGACGTTACTGAATGATTCAATGTGTCTGACAGTCTGAACCCACTGGACTTCTATCAGTTCTGTTTCCTCCTGATTTTAGTTTTTAGTTAAAGAAATAGTTTGTTTGTGTTTCGTCTTCTTGACGACAGCGAGACTCTTCATCCATTTTCATCCTTTAACTCAGTTACACATTTCTGTGACGTGTTTTTTTTATTTGTGAAACTAAACTTGAACAATGAGGTTTTTAACATGATCAATAATTCTCATTAATCTGTTTTATGTTGTTTCCTCATTTGTCCATTTTTGTTGAAATGAGAATTTATTGATGACGTGTTTTTGTTATTCAGCTGTTTCTTTTCTAATATCATTCATACAGTAAAATGAACCTTTTATTTCCATAATAAATTTTAATGTGATTTAATGCAACAAAACAGGAAAGTTTACATTCATTTTAATAATTCATTTAATTATTCATCATCTGTAAAGTGAACATAAGAACATATCGTGAGCCAGAACCAGAACCAAGATCCTCAACTGAAAGTCAGAACTGAAACTCTGTTTGATCAACGTCTTCAAATAGTCGTGAAGAAACTTCTGGACCGGTTCTGAACAGAGTTCTGCCTGAGTTTCTCCCCTGAGGCTGAAACTGTTAAAATCAGAGCAGTTGTAACTGAACCAGCAGAACTTTTTCACAGAGGTGAACAGACGTGAGTCAGCTGATGGTTCTGACTCAGAGTGTGAACTGACTTCATGTAATGTTTTGATGATCAGTTCTGTAGAACCCACGTCATCTGATATGAAGTCTCTTTGTCACAGAAACAAACCAACAAATCTGTCAGTGTGGTTCTGATGTAAACAAGTGAGTGATGTCATGATTACTCACAGAGGAACAGCCAATCAGACACCAGGATTCACGCTGCGTTCAGATCACAGTGGTTCTCAAAACGATGATTAAATATGAACGACAGACGTTTGTGTTCATGTTTGATTGATCGTGTCAACTTGTGTGAACGTGTGATTTACGATGACACTTGAAGGCATCATCAAACTGTCCTGTTGTTCATCTGATGAGATTTACATTATTATTATTATTATTATCATTATTGTTATTATTATTATTAATAATAATAATAAATCATTAAAAGCACTGATACTAAGATTGTGTGTGTGTGTGTGTGTGTGTGTGTGTGTGTGTATTGATTAATGATTTCTAACATTTCTTTATTTCACGTCTCAAAGAAACAAACTAATATAATAACATAACTCAGTTATTATTACTTATATAACTAATAAGTAATAATAACTGAGAATAAAGCGGAAACTAAATAAAAAGATAAAACTATCAATTATTCTATTTTTATTTGAAATATTAAAGTACAGATAAACTCTTTATCATGACAAAAGAACACAAATAAATCAGACAGTAAAAAGAATATTAAAGTTTATGTTTTATCTGATGTGTCGTCTTCTCTGTGAGACATGTTTATATAATACATTCAGGTAAAATCATTTCAACATGATAAAGAAGAAGAAAGAGAAGAAGACTGAAGAGGAAGAAAAATAAGCTTTTATTTTTGAAACGTGACCCGGAAGTTGTCGCTGGTGTGTGACGTGTTTCCTCCGGCTGCAGCAGCGTCTCGTCTTCACACTGCAGTCACAGTAAAGAGGAGCGACAGGTCGGCTCACTCCCGGCACTTTCCCGGCTCACTCCCAACACTTTCCCGGCTCTGTCCCGGCTCACGGTGGTCTAAGATGTCCGGACTTCAGGGTCTGAAGCAGTTCGTCAGCCGGCGGCTCTCCGCGGCGCTGGAGGAGATCTTCGGCCATGTTGAGAGAACCATCACGGAGTACGAGCGGGAGATGGACCGACGCCACCGCAAACTGCTGGATGAGATTCTGACACCTGAAGTGAAGCAGAGGAGAGCAGGTAGGTTCTGTTCATTCTGTTACAAGCACGAACTGATCGAGTCAAGGGGCTGTGCTAAGCTAACGTTAGCTACACTATCCGTACACAGCCCGTTAGCCGCAGCTAGCTCCTGCTAAGGAGCAACAGGTGACAGGCCGAGCACATTTAACTGTGACACCAGAACACAGCGGAAGTGTTTATCAGTGTTTATACTCAGTAGATATTCCAGAGGCGGCGTGTGTTGGTCCAGAAGAAGGTCCTTGCTCACCCTATCCACAGCACACTGGGTGGGGCTGGGAGGGGATGGGTGGTGTGGGGGCAGTTGGTGGTTCTGGGTGGTGGTTTGGGAGGGGTTGGGTAGTGTTGGTAGGTACTGAGTGATGTGGGGTGGTGTCGGGATGTAGACTGGGTGGTGTTGGGGGCATTGGTGGTTCGGGGTGGTGTGGGTGAGTGTGGATGGTGCTGGTGGTGTGGTAGGTACTGTGTGGTGTTGGGGTGGTGTTGGGTAGTTGGGTAGGTATGTGGGTTTTGGGGGTGTTGGTGGTGTTGGGTGGTGTTGGGTGGTGCTGGTGGTGTTGGGTGGTGTGGGTGTGTTGGTAGATGCGGTGGGTGGTTTGGGTTGGTGATGTGGTGTTGGGGGGTTGGTGCGGGTGGTCTGGGTGGTTGTGGGGTGGTGTTGGTAGTGTGCGGGGTGGGTGGTAGTGTGGGTGGTGCTGGGTGGTGTTGGTGGTGCTGGGTGGTGTTGGGTGTTGCTGGGTGGTGTTGGGGTGGTGTTGGTAGGTGCTGGGTGGTGTTGGGGCGGTGTTGGTAGTGCTGGGTGGTGTTGGGGTGGTGTTGGTAGCTGCGGGGTGGTGTTGGGGGTGGTGTTGGTAGGTGCTGGGTGGTGTTGGGGGTGTTGGTAGCTGCTGGGGGTGTTGGGGTGGTGTTGGTAGCTGCTGCGTGGTGTTGGGTGGTGCTGGGTGGTTTTGGTTGGTAATGCGGCAGTTGGGTGGTGTTGGGGCAGTTTGGGTTGTGCTGGGTTGGTGTTGGGTGGATTTGGTTGGTGATGGGGCAGTTGAGTGGTGCTGGGTGGTGTTGGGTGGTGTTGAGGCAGTTGGGTGGTTTTGGTTGGTGATGGGGCAGTTGGTTGGGGTGGTGTTGGTAGCTGCGGGGTGGTGCTGGTAGCTGCTGGGTGGTGCTGGGTGGTGTTGGTGGCTGCTGGGTGGTGTTGGGTGGTGTTGAGGCAGTTGGGTGGTTTTGGTTGGTGATGGGGCAGTTGGTTGGGGTGGTGTTGGTAGCTGCTGGGTGTTGGTAGGTGCTGGGTGGTGTTGGGGCGGTGTTGGTAGCTGCCTGGTGGTGTTGGGGTGGTGTTGGTAGCTGCGGGTTGGTGTTGGGGTGGTGTTGGTGGCTGCTGGGTGGTGTTGGTAGCTGCTGGGTGGTGTTGGGTGGTGCTGGGTGGTGTTGGTAGCTGCTGGGTGGTGTTGGTAACTGCTGGGTGGTGTTGGGTGGTGTTGGTAGCTCCTGGGTGGTGTTGGGGTGGTGTTGGTAGCTGCTGGGGTGTTGGGGTGGTGTTGGTAGCTGCTGGGTGGTGTTGGTAGCTGCTGGGTGGTGTTGGGGTGGTGTTGGGTGGTGTTGGTAGCTGCTGGGTGGTGTTGGTAGCTGCTGGGTGGTGTTGGGTGGTGTTGGTAGCTGCTGGGTGGTGTTGGGTGGTGTTGGGTGATGTTGGGTGGTGTTGGTAGCTGCTGGGTTGTGGTTGGTTGCTGCTGGGTGGTGTTGGGGGGGTGGTGTGGTGCTGCTGGGTGGTGTTGGTAGCTGCTGGGTGGTGTTGGTAGCTGCGGGGTGGTGTTGGGGTGGTGTTGGGTGGTGTTGGTAGCTGCTGGGTGGTGTTGGGGTGGTGTTGGTAGCTGCTGGGTGGTGTTGGGTGGTGTTGGTAGCTGCTGGGTGGTGTTGGGTGGTTGTTGGGTGGTGCTGGGTGGTGTTGGTGGCTGCTGGGTGGTGTTGGGGTGGGTGTTGGGGTGGTGTTGGGTGGTGTTGGTAGCTGCTGGGTGGTGTTGGGGTGGTGTTGGTAGCTGCTGGGTGGTGTTGGGTGGTGTTGGTACCTGCTGGGTGGTTTTGGGGTGGTGTTGGGTGATTTTGGGGTGGTGTTGGTAGCTGCTGGGTGGTGTTGGTAGCTGCTGGGTGGTGTTGGGGTGGTGTTGGGTGGTGTTGGTAGCTGCTGGGTGATGCTGGGGTGGTGTTGGGGTGGTGTTGGGTGGTGCTGGGTGGTGTTGGGGTGGTGTTGGTAGCTGCTGGGTGGTGTTGGTAGCTGCTGGGTGATGTTGGGGTGGTGTTGGGTGGTGCTGGGTGGTGTTGGGTGGGTGGTAGCTGCTGGGTGGTGTTGGGTGGTGTTGGTAGCTGCTGGGTGGTGTTGGGGTGGTGTTGGTAGCTGCTGGGTGGTGTTGGGGTGGTGTTGGTAGCTGCTGGTGGTGTTGGTAGCTGCTGGGTGGTGTTGGGTGGTGTTGGTAGCTGCTGGGTGGTGTTGGGTGGTGCTGGTAGCTGCTGGGTGGTGCTGGGTGGTGTTGGTAGCTGCTGGTGGTGTTGGGTGGTGTTGGTAGCTGCTGGGTGGTGTTGGGTGGTGTTGGTAGCTGCTGGTGGTGTTGGGTGGTGTTGGGTGGTGTTGGGTGGTGTTGGTAGCTGCTGGGTGGTGTTGGGTGGTGTTGGTAGCTGCTGGGTGGTGTTGGTAGCTGCTGGGGGTGCTGGGTGGTGCTGGGAGCTGCTGGGTGGTGCTGGGTGGGTGTTGTAGCAGCTGGGTGGTGTGGTTGGTGTTGGGTGGTGTTGGTAGCTGTTGGGTGGTGTTGGGTGGTGTTGGTAGCTGCTGGGTGGTGTTGGGTGGTGTTGGTTGGTGCTGGGGTTGTGTTTGTTAGATGTGGGTGGTGTGGGTGGTGTGGGTGGTGTTGGGGCGGTGGTGTTGGTAGCTGCTGGGTGGTGCTGGGTGGTGCTGGGAGCTGCTGGGTGGTGCTGGGTGGTGCTGGGAGCTGCTGGGTGGTGCTGGGTGGTGTTGGGTTGGTGCTGGGTGGTGTTGTGTGCGTGTTTGCTCCACATTCAGGGGTGGAGGTTGTTGGTCGGTTCACTTCAGTAGTTCGTCTCCTCGTTGTTGTTGATGAAAGTGGAGGTCCGAGGAAATCGGCCTGATATGCAGACTGAGCGGGTCCATGGAGGGAGGCGGGTCTGATGTAGAACCTATCAAAGCACTTCATGATGAGGGGAGCCAGTAGACGGGCCGGTGACATTGAAGCGGGACGGGGATGTCATGTTTGGTACCGGTATGATGTTGATGGCCTCGAGGCCTCTGGGGCTGATGGCCTCACTCATAGAGGTTCTGAAGATGTCAGAGAGGTTCTGAAGATGTCGGAGAGGTTCTGAAGTTGTCAGAGAGGTTCTGAAGATGTCAGAAAGGTTCTGAAGATGTCAGAGAGGTTCTGAAGATGTCAGAGAGGTTCTCTGCAGTCCGGTTGCCTGGAGGGACAAGAAAAGTAATTTTTACTGAAAAAGCCACTTCAGCTTTTGAAACTTACATTTATTGGACCACAGCAGCCAAACTGTAGGATGCTGTGACCGACTCCAGTGGTGCTGGTCAACACCGGGCCTCCTCTGAGGGTCCAGTTCAACCTCACTACTTTAAATTGTAGAAACGTTGGCAGGAACAGGACCAGTGAGGATGGAAGAGAATTGGGGGACCCGTGAGGATGGAAGAGAACCGGGGGACCCGAGAGGATGGAAGAGAACCGGGGGACCCGAGAGGATGGAAGAGAACCGGGGGACCCGTGTGGATGGAACAGAACCGGGGGACCAGTGAGGATGGAAGAGAACCGGGGGACCCGTGAGGATGGAAGAGAACCGGGGGACCCGTGAGGATGGAAGAGAACCGGGGGACCAGTGAGGATGGAAGAGAACCGGGGGACCAGTGAGGATGGAAGAGAACCGGGGGGACCAGTGAGGATGGAAGAGAACCGGGGGACCCGTGAGGATGGAAGAGAACCGGGGGGACCCGTGTGGATGGAACAGAACCGGGGGACCAGTGAGGATGGAAGAGAACCGGGGGGACCCGTGAGGATGGAAGAGAACCGAGGGGACCCGTGAGGATGGAAGAGAACCGGGGGACCCGTGAGGATGGAAGAGAACCGGGGGGACCCGTGAGGATGGAAGAGAACCGGGGGGACCCGTGAGGATGGAAGAGAACCGGGGGGACCCGTGAGGATGGAAGAGAACCGGGGGACCAGTGAGGATGGAAGAGAACCGGGGGACCAGTGAGGATGGAAGAGAACCGGGGGGACCCATGTGGATGGAAGAGAACCGGGGGGACCCGTGAGGATGGAAGAGAACCGGGGGGGACCCGTGGGGATGGAACAGAACCGGGGGACCCGTGGGGATGGAACAGAACCGGGGGACCAGTGAGGATGGAAGAGAACCGGGGGGACCCGTGAGGATGGAAGAGAACCGGGGGGACCCGTGAGGATGGAACAGAACCGGGAGACCCGTGAGGATGGAACAGAACCGGGGGACCAGTGAGGAGAGAGGACGGCTGCAGCGGTGTTGGTGAGAGGGTTTCTGGGAGTCAGGCAGTGACGACTACAGTAATGATGGAATGACTTCAGGATGGTGACGATAAAGCTTTGATTGATTGATTGATTGATTGATTGATTGATAATTCACTTCATGTTATAAATGCAGTCAGCAGCCAGTTTATCTGTCTCAGTTTAACACTATTAACGAACGGCAGAAATGAGCAGGAAGCAAACTGAAGAACATTTTACCTGTGATGAGGTCATCACATCCAGCTCTGGTCGATGTAAACTGTTCTTGTTTTTCTGTTTCCTGCAGACGTCCAGAGGCTGTCGGTGAGTAAAGAAGAGGTTTCCCCTGAGCAACAGAAGTGGAGCTCGAGTCTGGACCAGGAGGAACCAGAACCCCCACACATTAAAGAGGAACAGGAGGAGCTCTGGACCAATCAGGAGAGAGAGCAGCTTCGAGGGCTGAGTGAGGTGAAGGAGGAGGAAGATGAGGAGAAACCTGAGTCCTCACAGCTTCAACAGAGACAAACTGAACAGATGGAGACAGAAGCTGATGGAGAGGACTGTGGAGGACCAGAACCAGCCAGGAACTCTGATCCAGACTCACTTGTAAATCAAGTTTGTGAGAAGTCGTCAAACTCTCCTGAACCTGAGACTGAAGTCAGTGATGACGAGTGTGAGGAGAGCAGAGAAGCTCCGTCAGGTTTGAACTCTGTGGATGTCGCCGAGAGTGAAGCCAAATGTGAGTCTGTGAAAAAGTCCTTCGTCTGCTGCGAGTGTGGGAGGAAGTTTGGTCGTAAGGACAGTCTGCGGAGACACATGAGGTTTCACACGGGAGAGAAACCTTACAGCTGCTCCGTTTGTGGGAAAAGATTCTCTCAGAGGCCGAATTTAATCCGACACATGAGATGTCACTCTGGAGAAAAACCTTTCAGCTGCTCGTTCTGTGAGACCAGCTTTGCGGTGCGCAGCGCTCTGGTGAATCACATGAGAATCCACACCGGGGAGAAACCGTTCAGCTGCTTGTATTGTGACAAAAGCTTCACTCAAAAGGAGGTCTGAAGAAACACATGACGGTTCACACAGGAGAGAAACCATACAGCTGTCCAGTGTGTGACAAAAGCTTCTCTCAAAAAGCAAACCTGACGTACCACTTCTCCGTGCACACGGGACAGAAACAGTTCAGCTGCAGCATTTGTGACCGAAGGTTCACGTGGCAGTCGCAGGTCAAAAGCCACAAGTGTGTCGGTGAGAGCAGCAGCACCAGCTGATCCACTGATGAGCTGCAACCAACATCAGAGACCAGATCTTATATCTCACCTCAGTCATAAATGAATATAAGATAAGTGCGGTGATCTTTGCACTGCAGCCGATGAGTTTATCTCGATTGAATGGGATCACGATACTTTTATTGTGTTTAATGATTTGAAACAAGGAGACTGAACAAAGTGAGCCGAGCGGAGCGGTTTCTTGTTGACTACACAGCTGCAGATGCAGAATGTGCAGCTGACTGTATGGTGTTGAGGAGAGCACCTTGTTCACCTTGTTCACCTTGTTCACCTTGGCTCAGCACTCAGGTGAGCAGAGACCACCAGAAAAATTCAGAACCGTTCTGAATTATGAGTAAATCGAGGATCCAGATCCAGTTTGTCCTGAATGAGAGTGATGTAGTTGGAGTTAGAGCTGCACAATGTGGTCAAACATTAAAGTTACTATTGTGATATAATTCATGATTATTATAAATGATAACAGCTGAAAAACTAGTGAAGTTCTGACGGTGTGACATTTTATCACAGCTGGAGAACAAACTGACGTCTGTCATTAAACACGGCGTGACACGTTTGACCTCTTTATGAATTAGCTGACCTTCATATTGCGATTTAAGTTATTTTGCAATTTATTGTGCAGTCGCATTGTGAATGATTAACAACACGACACTCAGCAAACAGCTGCTGTCAGAGTCGCATTCATTAAATTATAAATGAGTCTTTATGATCAAAAGCTTCTTCATGTCTGAATCTGAGAAAATCTTCAGATTAAATCACTTCTGTAGGTTTAATTTCAGCTTTAAGTGATGAAAAATATCATGTTTGTTTTCTGGTTAATATGTAAGAGTTATTAGACACTGCCTCATGTTGCTCTCAGAGGAGGGAGACCAGATGAGACCAGATGAGACCAGGTGAGACCAGATGAGACCAGGTTCAGGACAGTTTGTTTGCAGGCGAGAGTCTAAACTCAACACTTAAGTTAATGTATTTGTGAATTTGGCTTCCTGTCATCAGGAAGGAAACACTGACTGTTCTGGTTCCACGTCGTCCCCATCGGTTTAATTCATGTAGGATAAGAGCTGCTGCTGTCAGCTGACACCAACAAGCGTTTCTCACTGGTCAGAATTTAGTGTTTCATTAGGCAGGAACCAGTCACAGCTGTGATCAGGCCGTCTTGTCTCTTCACCTCAGCAACGATCGATTGAATCCACCTGGAACTGAATTGAATCCACCTGGAACTGAATTGAATCCACCTGGAACTGAATTGAATCCACCTGGAACTGATCTGCAGAATAATGACAGATTATCTCAGTGAGAATCTGATGTTATAAATTATTCTGCACGTTTTAAATATGACTTTGTGATATATGACGAGGGATCCATACATCCGATGAAACACATTGTTGAGTTGACTAATTCCAGGCAGACTTGTTGATTAACATGTTGCTGACCAGCGACTTCACTTTCACTGTTTCAGATGAATCTGAGTTGATACTTATGGAAAATAAATGTTCATTGATGAATGAGTTTGTACTTTTTGTTTTCTGTTTGTCAGATTTGACCAGAAACACAAACGACGTGTTTATTTGTTCTGTTTAATGGTTGTATTCATTGAGCAGTGTGTTTCAGTGAGCTGCAGATGATGACATTGGGAAAAAATCCTTAATGTTGTCAGAACATCCACAGAGGAAAAGTTATGTCATGTAAAGACATGGTGTTAAAATATCACCATGGTAACAGTGAAATCACCTATACGAAGGTACTCGAGTAAAAGTCTCAAAGTATCCGATGTTAAATGTTCTTAAAATGGCACTTTGTTGTTTTGTGAAGGATTCAAACTCTGAATTTTATATTTACAATATTAAAGGTGCTGTTTGTAAGAAAAGTTGGTTTTTGAGTCTCATTCTCAACTGTTCATGTTTTGATGCTTTGGACTGTGGGTCGGGTCGGGTCGGGCCAGACTGCCTGCAACACACAGTCCCATCAGAGTTAAACCTCAGTCTCTCATTTAAGATGTTGAAGTGAGTGAAATGTAAATCCTCTATGTCGCCTCAACCTCATCAGCTTTAAAGTCCCTAAGAGCATCATTCTTCTGTTTGGGTTCTGGAAACATTCTTGTACCAGAATAGAGTTTGTCTTCGAAGCAGAGCCGCCTCAGTCCAGCAGAGATATTTGATCACAGAATGTTTTGTTTGACAGCTGATCTGAGGCCAGCTGCTGTTCTCCTCCTACAGATCTTTACATCTCACTCATCTCTTCATGCTGAAACACATTCTCACAGTGTTCTGTAAAACAGGCTGCAGGTTCATTTGGACTCTCTTTTCCTCCAGATCCAGATGTTCTGCTCCACAGACTGGATCTGTTGTTCCACACATGGTTCTGTGGTGTAACGTTGTCATTCCACCTCCAGTGAAGGACGCCTGCTGAGGAGGACAGACAGCTGATCTGGTGTGTACATATAAACACACATATATATGTGTATATATAATATAAACAAACCTTCAAGCTCAATTAACACGTTTCTTTAAAACTTTATTATATTGATGCTCCTGCCTTTTGTTATTTGTAGTAAGCCTGTCCACCTGGTAACATATAGGCTTTTATTTTGAAGTTTGGGCTCTAACGTGCCCCGAATGTTCTCTTGTTTACTGCCGCGAACTTCACACTTCTGACCAAGATGGCTTCCAGTAGAAACACGGCAGCAGAGACTGTGTGTGTCCACTGAACAGCGCTGCTCCATCAGAACCTCTGTGTTCCGATCACCGTGACGGAGTTCGTGTGGAGACAAAGTTCGTGTGACTGTGTGAAAATGTCTAAAGTCCAAATGCTGAGCTTGTTGGTGACGCAGCGACTAACTGCGGCTGCTGAAGAGATATCTGGGCTGTTTGAAAGAACGATAGCAGAGTACGAGGAGGAACTGTGTCGTTCACAAGAGGAGAACGAGCGACAACGGAAACTACTGGACGCTGTTCTCCAGCCTCAGGTCCAGTTACACAGAACAGGTTGGTTCTGGTTGGTTCTGCTCACCGCTGCTTCTGCTGCTGTTTGTACTGAGATCACAGCAGCCGCCGGTACAACAGCAGCGCGGCTGTATTCTCAACTTTACGGTAACTTAACGGCGCTGACACGTTCAGTGTGTCTGCTGTCTGTGACGTCATTTTCATCCATCGATCAGCTGTTGCAGTAAACAACCTGTCACAGTGTTTACTGACTGATACACGCTGTCATCGCTCAGCTGTCCGTGACGTCAGCGGCCTCGTTTTAAATGAAGCACAGCTGCTGTGTTTACTACATCCGGTTTTCAAGATAAAAGTAACGTGACGTCCAGAACAGAACCTGGAGGTCAGCTCCGGATCACTGCTGCAGTCAGGCTGATCAACAGGAGTGAAGAGAAATCACCTTTTTAATCCCACGAGTTACAAAGTCATCTCTGAGCTCTGGTCCCGTCTGTAAACGCCTCTGGATCAGAACCTGATGAGACTCCAGGGGCCAACTGTATAAATCATGTGTACACAAAACTCCACAGAGTTAGACTGTTGGTTCTGATCCACATGCAAACTCACAGCGTTCAGCTCCTCTGTCAGAACTGAAGCCTGTAAATAAAACTCTTGTGTCAGTCTGATCCATCAAACTACACTTCCTGTTCTTAAGCGGCGTCTTTGCTTCTGACATTTACATTTAAACCTGCTGATTGGAGGCGTTTACACTGAACTTTGTTGATGGTCAGGCGGCTCGCGGTCATTTCAGGGTGATTCAGATGTTTGAGGAACAATATCACGTTGGAACAGACAGAATATTTGTATGAATCCTTTGATTGGACTTCTGACTGTAGACAGTTTGAACAAACATTGGACTGCCTGTCCAGCTCGAGATGTGATTGTCAGTAAGTTAGTTTGCAGACAGATTGTTCTGAGGTTCTGATCTGGTTACACTCCTCGTTAACATGAAATCTCAGTTTCCTCAATATGTGTTTGTGTTTCAGAGCGTCCTGCAGACGTCCAGCTGTCGGTGAGTAAAGAGGATCCTCCTGAGCAGCAGGAGTGCAGCTCCAGTCTGGACCAGGAGGAGCCAGAACCCCCACACATTAAAGAGGAACAGGAGGAACTCTGGTCCAATCAGGAGGAGGATGATGTCACCAGGTTCACCTTCACTTTGAAGAGTGAAGATGAAGATGACGATGTAGGAAAACCTCAGTCCTCACAGCTCCATCAAAGACAGACTGAACAGGTGGAGACAGAAGCCGATGGAGCGGACTGTGGAGGACCAGAACCAGCCTGGACTTCAGGTCATCTCTTGCAGCCTGAGACTGACGACACCGACGACTCTTCTGAACCTGAGACTGAAAACAGAAGGGAGAGCAGAGAACTGCCGTCAGGACTGAACGCTTTGACAAAGCAAGTCGATGTCAGTAACATGAAGTGTAAAACTGGCAAAAAACCGTTTCTCTGCTCCGAATGTGGCAAAATATTTTGTGGAAAGTCGAGTCTGAAGACACACATGAGGATGCACACAGGAGAGAAACCCTACAGCTGCACTCTGTGTGATAAAAGCTTCGCTCAGAAAGGAGGTCTGGACTACCACCAGAGGACTCACACCGGGGAGAAACCCTTCAGCTGCACAGTTTGTGGTAAAGGTTTCGGCCGTAAGAACACTCTGCAGAACCACCTGAAGAACCACACAGGAGAGAAACCGTACCGCTGCTCTCACTGTGATAAATGTTACTTATGGAACGCAGATTTACAGATTCACATACGATCCCACACAGGAGAAAAACCCCACAGCTGTTCGTTTTGCAGCAAGCGCTTCACCCGTTATTCAGATTTACAGGCTCATATGAGAACCCACACCGGAGAGAAACCCTTCAGCTGCCATGTTTGTAACGAGAGGTTCACCTGGCGGTATCAGTTCAAGAACCACGTGTGTGGTGGAGAGTCCTCAGTTTCAGGATCTCTGGATCATAACACATCTACATCTACAGGAACTGGTACATGACCCGATTCTGACGTTGTTAATGGGTCACCTGAAGCCCTGCTGATAGATCTAAACAGTTCACAGAAGTTCTGAGTGTGAGAGCTGCAGGTGAAACATTTTCAGAGTCTGATCTAAAATGTTTTCTCTCCTGATGTGTGTGTTAGCGGGACGCATGGTTTTAACTCCAGCAGTAGTTACCAGGAGGCTCCAGCAGGGGGAGCTGCAATCATTTAACTCCTGACCTAAGGACAGTTTGAGTCTTTGCAGCTTCGTTCAGACAATTATATCTTTTTTCTCCTGACAAACTTTTTTCCACTTGTTTTCACACATGATAACTGAACAACAAGACTTTAATCTCTTTACTGTCTGAACTGACTCACAGCAGGAAGTGTAGATCTGTTGAGTTCTTTAGTCATTTCACCTCCAACTCATGCTAATTACAGCAGCTAACACAAACACACACACACACACACAGGTGGGGTGGGAGGACTGTGTGTGTGTGTGTGTGTGTGTGTGTGTGCGTGTGTGTGTGTGTCTGTTAGCAGCTGTAATTAGCATGTGTTATCTGTCGGTGGCTGCTGGCAGCTGAATGTCATCCCGTCTCTGATCCTCGGAGATAAACTCCGTCCGTCTGATCGACGCTCAAATGAAATGTTCTCTGAATCAGACGCAGCTCGTCTCTGATTGGACGAACACACTGATGGAAACACACGATGCAGCTTATCAGGTGACAAATGGAGTAAAAAGAAGAAGAACAGCGTGATGACGTGTCGCCTGCTGATGTCTGCTGCCGTCAGTGTCCGTGTTAATAAAGGTTGATGAGGCGACATGCTGCTGCTGTCCGATCGGTTCTGGCAGATGTGAGACCCGTGGGCCTCGGGGCTGATCAGGAGGACTGTTCAGAGGACTGATCGATCGGGGGTGATTGATGATGGTGTTTCTGTCCGTGTGTCTTCACAGAAGATATTTTTAGCTTGGCGCTGTGACAGGAAGTTCAGAGTGGAACTGAACAGAGTTGTTGGACTGTAAGTGTGTTTATCCAGCCTGATACTTTTACTCCACTACATTAATCTGACAGCTGAGAATCTTTCAGATGATTACTTCTCTGTCCAGTAGAACCCTTTAATCTCCAGATGCTCCTGATGCTGAATGTTTGAAGGATGAAGTGTTTTTATTTGTGCGTTGAGAAAATGTTCTTTCTTCAGCCAAATAAACTTTTAATTTTTTTATTATTTATTTTTTGAAATATGTTTATTTTTCAAAAGGCAGAGAGACAAAAAGAAAAGAAGAACATAGGAAAGAAAGATATACAGAACATAGCACATCTAAAATTATGGTATTAGTCCATGGTCTTAGTTAGACAATAAGGCAAATGACAAAAGGAAAACATCTATGAATAAATAAAAGAATAAAATGATTGGGTTCTGGAAACAGATCTGAGGCCAGCTGCTGTCCTCCGCCTACAGATCTTTACATCTCACTCATCTCTTCATGCTGAAACACATTCTCACAGTGTTCTGTAGAACAGGCTGCAGGTTCATTTGGACTCTCTTTTCCTCCAGATCCAGATGTTCTGCTCCACAGACTGGATCTGTTGTTCCACACATGGTTCTGTGGTGTAACGTTGTCATTCCACCTCCAGTGAAGGACGCCTGCTGATGGAGGACAGACAGCTGATCTGGTGTGTACATATTAACATACATATATCAAACCTTCAAGCTCAATTAACACGTTTCTTTAAAACTTTATAATATTGATGCTCCTGCCTTTTGTTATTTGTAGTAAGCCTGTCCTCTTGGGAACATTTCGGCTTTTATTTTGACGTTCGGGCTCTAACGTGCCCCGGATGTTCTCTTGTTTACCGCCGCGAACTTCACACTTCTGACCAAGATGGCGTCCAGTAGAAACACGGCAGCAGAGACTGTGTGTGTCCACTGAACAGCGCTGCTCCACCAGAACCTCTGTGTTCCGATCACCGTGACGGAGTTCGTGTGGAGACAAAGTTCGTGTGACTGTGTGAAAATGTCTAAAGTCCAAATGCTGAGCTTGTTGGTGACGCAGCGGCTGACTGCGGCTGCTGAAGAGATATTTGAGCTGTTTGAAAGAACGATAGCAGAGTACGAGGAGGAACTGTGTCGTTCACAAGAGGAGAACGAGCGACAACGGAAACTACTGGACGCTGTTCTCCAGCCTCAGGTCCAGTTACACAGAACAGGTTGGTTCTGGTTGCTTCTTCTTCTGTCGTGTTTATACTGACGTCACAGGCAGTCAAACACAACCTGGAGAACTTTAATACTTATTGATACCTCCACATTTATAACTCGTGGTGCACAGAAGTGATCACATGACTTACGAGTGAGATCTATATCGAACTCACTCAGTTCGTCACCACGGTCTTCACCTTGAATGATACCGTCATCTCCCGATCCTCGAGGCCATATAACAATAAAGTCATGTGACTGACCTAAAGGAGGCTTTACTCACCACTTATAAAAGCATCCAGGTGAGCAGCCTCTTCCTCTTTGCCTCACTCGCCTCATCCGAGACCGCAGGCAAGTAGCGTTTTGGGACTCCACAATTAACAATCTGTCACTGCGGTGCAGGTGCCTTGTGCCCCTGAGGATTGTATGTGGATTGTTTCCTTTGCACATTTGATAGTAGCATGACAGTATGTTGTATGTATTTATTTGTTTATTTATCTTGTCTAAAATTTGCACTGCACTGACGCTTTTTACAAATGAAGTTCCTAACGGAAAAATAAAGTTCTTTGAATTTGAATTTGAATTTGAGGTTACACCACATGCAGAGCGTTTTAACCTCTCTCTTTGTTTCAAGTGATTGTCATAACCCGCAGCTTGTGGTAAGTGGTTTTGTTTTCACAGCCTTTTCTCCTCTACAGGTGTGAATAATCAAGTTGTTTAAGTGTGCTCAGGAGCTGCTTCCTCCTTTGTTTGTATTATTGTTGATTTCCCCATTTTACCCCACTGTCCGCAGCGGGTGGGGGCTTGTGTCCTCCCCCTGGTGCGTTCGTGAACAATTAGTGGGGCTGGTGAGCTTAAGTTGGTCGCGGGTGGTGCTTTTTTTGCCAACCCAGTTTATTGGTATTTAAGTTAATAGGTAGTCCCCTTGCCTCTGTGCGCAGCAGGCTGGCTTGTTTAGTTGTCTCCCGTTTTTGGGTTATTTTTTGTTGTACATAAATTTAAAGATGAAGAATTTTTTGTTTGCCCTAAATTCCTGTTTTTGGCAGTAGGTGGGCTGTTTTTGGTTCTGGTGACTGGTTGTGTGCAGCCTGGTTTTTGGTTTCCCTTTGAGCAGCTATTCGTAGCTGTGGGTTACACAGAGGAATGGCCTCTCATGTCTGTCGTTTTTGCCGGGGTTTTATGGACCCCTGTGATGGCCATCTTGAGTGCTCCTCCTGTTTGGGCATGGCCCACGTGGTGGAGGATGTTGCCAACCCCTGTGCGGTGGCAGTTGAGCTGCCCAGGGAGGAACGGGCTCGCAGGGCCAGGCAGCTTGACAGACTCTGATCTTGTCACTCATTCCCAACTTACGAGGGATGTTGGTGTGGTTATGTCATCTGCTATGATGTCCAGGAGGCAGATTCGATTGGCGCAGACATCCCTTCCAGAGAACATTGGGAAGGAGCTCACAAACATGCCAATTGTGCCTAAACATGTTTTTCACCCTGACTCTCAGGGTGTGTTGGACAAGGCCGACCAGTCTAGGTGCACCTTTAGTAGGCCCACGGCTCCCATGTATGGGAGCTTAGGGGTCCAGAGCATTCACACCACCCCCCTGGTGCTCGCCAGGAGCCGTGGCGGCAGCATGCTGGTTTCTCAGCCTCTGGTGGTACACAACCTTCACGCTGTCAGAAGGGGTTTCAGCCCTATCCTCCCGGTAAGGAGGCATCCCAGAGGAAGCGCCCCCACAGGGGTTCGGAACATCAGGACGGTACCCCATAGGGGTGGGGGGACGGCCGCCACAGTTTCTTCCCAGCAATGCCTGGACAGCAGGGAAGAAAGGGTTTTGGACCCATGGGTGCCGGCTACAGTGTCCATGGGGTACAGGATCCAGTTTTGGTGGTGACCCATTCCTTTCTATGGGGTCCGTATGACCACGGTCAGGGACCCGGTCCAGGCACAAATTTTAGCAGGGGAAATTGTGACCTTTGTACAGAAGGATGCGATTATGAGAGTAGAGTCAAACGAACAGCTCACTGGCTTTTACTCTCTGTATTTCCTCGTGCCAAAAAAAGATAGAGGTCTACGTCCCGTCTTGGACCTCAGACACTTAAACGCCTTCATAAAGGTTTTGCCTTTCAAGATACTGACTGTGAGTGAGATCCTGGAGGCTGTGGAAAAGGGGGCTTGGTTCACTTTAGTGGACCTAAGGGACGCTTATTTCCGTGTGCCCAGACCACAGACCCTTTCTCCGCTTTGCCTTCCAGGGGCAGGCCTATTAGTTCAAGGTCCTTCCATTTGGCCTTTGCCTCTCACCAAGGATGTTTACCAGGGTGATTGGAGCAGCTTTGTTCCCTCTCCAGCTGTCGGGAATAAAGATCCTCCCGTACTTGGACAATTGGCTGATTTGTGTTTTACGGGACACGGGATTGGTTCTCTCCCACATCCAGTCCCTGGGGCTCAAAGTGAACTGGACGAAAAGCAACCTTGAGCCAGGGCAGCAGGCAGTTAGGGTTGAATGCTCTCTGCCTACACCCAAAGTTGCACGGACGTGGAAAGGTTTGGGGGACACCCACAGTTCATCCATGATTTGCGCCCATGGAGGGACTAGAGGCTCTTGCCCTAGGGTGTTCCTCTCGGGAATAATCCTTCGAGAAGGACGGTGGTGACCACAGATGCTTCCCTGTCCATGACGGGTCCTCTCCCGGGAGAGTGGAGGCTTCACCCAGAGGTGGTGGCCCTCCTGTGGGCTCGGTTTGGCATGGCCTGGGTCACTGCAGAGACAACACACTGCAGGATGTGGTTCTCCCTAATCGGGGGGGGGGGGGGGGGTTCTCTAGGTCTGGATGGGGTCTCCTATTGATTTCCCAGGTGCTCCACAGGGTCATCATGGGCCATTACAGGGTGCTGGTGATAGCCCCCCCGGTAGCCGAGGAAGCACTGGTTTCCCATGTTCCACCTGGTCCACAGTCAACCCTGGGCCCTACCGGTCAGAGTGGAACTCCTCTCAATCTGGGGGGCCAGATTTGGCATCCCAGACCTACACTTCTGCAGTTCTGGGCATGCCCCCTCCTCAGTCCCTCTCTCAGGGATTAGATGAAGCTGTTCTGAGGACAGTAGGACATGCCCGAGCTCCCTCCACCCATGCCAGATATAACCAGAAGTGGAGGGTGTTCTTGACATGGTGTCGACGTGCACGGGTCGACCCGTCTACATGCCCCATTGGACTGGTCCTCCGTTTTCTTCAGTCTCTCTTGGACTCAGGGAGGGCTGCTAGCACCATTAAGGTGTACGCTGCTGCTATCTTTTTCTTTAATGAGGCAGTGGGTGGGGTTACTGTAGGCAGGCACCCTTTGGTGTCTCAGTTTGTTAAAGGGGTCTGTCGCCTGTGTCCGACCAGGTCCCCAAGAGCTTCATCTTGGGACCTCCCGTTGGTGTTGAGGTCCCTGACTCAACCTTCTTATGAGCCCCTTGATCAGTTCGCCCTCAAGTTCCTGTCTCACAAAACAGCCTTCCTCTTGGCTATATGTTCAGCCAAACGAGTTGGTGAATAACACGCTCTGTCTGTGAGTGGGGATTGTTTGAGGTGGAGGGCTGATGACACTGGTGTGTCTCTTTGGCCAAATCCTGCATTTCTGCCAAAGGTCATAAACCCTCAGACAGTGAACCAAGTTATTATGGTCAGTGCTTTTCGACCTGACCCTACTTTGTGCTCTGTGCAGGCACTCAGGGCTTACATTGCTTACAGGTGCTCACATTCTCAGCTGTTTGTGTGTTTCCATGCTGGCAAGTTGGGCCTCCTCGTTGTCGAAGCAATGTCTGTCCCGCTGGGTGGCCAGTACTATTTCTGAGGCATACTCTATGCAGGGCCTCCCGGTCCCGGGAAACGTGGTTGCTCACTCAACCCGGAGTGTAGCCACCTCCTGGGCTGCTCTGCGGGGGGTCCCTTTTACTGACATCTGCGCAGCAGCTTCTTGGAATGTCCCCTGTACCTCTGCTCCTATTTAATGCGTGAAGTCTGAGAAGATTGGCTGTCGGCCGTCTGAGCCATTGGATTCTCTGATTGGTTGTGTGCCAGCTGTATGACCATTCTGATTGGCGGTGTGCTAGCGAATCAACAAGGTGTGTGGGAAGGGCGGAATACTGTGTGCACTTTGTTTTTCTATGCACTCTGTTCCATCATTCCCTGTTTTCATGTTCTGGAGTACTGGCATGAGACTAGTGTCACCCACTGTTAAGATGGCTTATAGCATCTGGCGCAAGTGCAGAATGTACATGCTACAGTGGAGCTGGCAGCACGTCGAAGTGGTGTGTTCAGTGCAACTTTTCTGCCAAACGGGTCAGACGAGAGGCAGTAGAGTGGTTGGATAAAGGCAGTCGGCCGTTGCTTTGAGTTCGGGCGGTGTTTGAGGGCCTTAAGGAGAACACAATAATGCAGTTCTTCATATAAAATCTATGTCGCGGAACATTACAGTGTGGCATATTATGTTTCATGTTCACTGTACTTTGAATGACCAGAATAAGCCATTAATAAAGAAAAAATAAGACTTGTGTAGACATTGGGATATTTTCTGACACATGGCAGTTTTACTTCTGGCTTATTGTGATAAGAGCCTGTAGATCCTCAAGCGGCACGTACCGTCATGTCTCGGGGGAATACCAGTGGAATACCAGCGACATACCACTCCAAGGATTGGTATACCAGTCTAGGGATCGGTATATAACGCTGAGCAGCAATTGATGTACCTTTGGACATTTTTCGATCTCGGCGCTGCTGACAGAACAAGGAGCTCATGGTGTGATTCAAGAACGTAAATTAAAGTGCAATCGCAGGATCAGGATTCATCACGTGGCTGTGAGCGCTTGAGCTCCACTTCAGTTGCGTCTCAGGCAGAGAGGGCAGCTAGTCCGGCTCTTTGATCATTTGTGTTTTTGAAAAAGGGACCCAGACGTTACTTTTGATTTACTTTGATTTTCCCACTGACTCTGCAGCTCATCCCCCTGCAGTTCGTCCTCCTGCAGCTCCTCCTCCTGCAGCTCGTCCCCCTGCAGTTCGTCCTCCTGCAGCTCGTCCTCCTGCAGCGTCTCTGGTCTGTTCTGGATGCTCCTCTGTGGACGCTGCCTGCCTCTCGAGGAGTGACTGGATCTCTGCTGCAGTTTTGGTTCTGATGTATTCTTTCCCGTCATCTGCGTATGTCGCTTTGATCGGGATCTAGGAAGGAGGCCGCATCTAGAAGCATGTCTGTGGCAGAGCCCTGAGTATTTCTCATGTAAATGCTGGAGGATCTTCATGTCCTTTGTCAGACCTTTATTGTCTTCAACTGGAGTCAGAACAGTGTTATTGAGAAGATGCAGCTCAGGGTCTTGCTCACTGATTCAAAAACATCAGTCTCCTGCCATGTTGGTGTCGGGTTTTCTTGTCAGCTGTCAGGACCTGAGATATGACCTTCTGTTGTTCGATCACGTCTCCATCATTTTCTGTCAGGACTTCATCTGGTTGGCGTTTCACTGATGAGTTGTGAGGAGTCAGACGACATTCAGCTGAGGCACCGGACATTTCTCTTTCTTTTCCATGTGTAGGAGAAAGCACACAATCAACACCGGGTACTTTGACAAAAATGTGTTATTGTATTGTTAATTTAAAAATGACTATGCACAAAAAAACATCTGAGAATGCAAGATGATTTATGTCAGCTTCAGCTATTAACTTATTTCTGTCTGCAGTACCTGAATCACACAATCACCTGACAGCAGTGCATCTCTATCACACTAACTCTTGTACACACACATTACAAACACACATAGATACCAGCATAGTCAATAAGACAAATCTGAACAACAGTCAAATTAACGTCAACATGAATAGTCGATCAGTATCCTTTTTTTGCACCATAGGAAAAAAAAGAAACCAAGTTTGAAGCTCAACGTCTGTGAATGTTTGGACCTTTGAATTATAAACTGCCGCTGACATTTTCTCTAGTAAGAACAATGTTGGGAGAATGCCGGAGAGAGTTACGTCTGATGATGTGCAGATGTTCCTTTTATCCACCTCTGCTCAAGATTCCCTTGCAGTTTGCAAAGTGATGGATTCTTCTGCTTTCCTGATATCAACAGCATATTTAATTTAAGATGATGAAAAGTTTACTTGTGTTACCACCACAAGCAACAACTCTCCCCCGACATAGTTTGCAGATATTGTTTTCTGCTCTTCGTCCGACATTTTAAAGTGAAACCAGTTCCATGTGATTGATGTCGTTACCTTTTTAGCCAGCTTGGACTCACACATTTTCCTTATGATATGACAAATTCCCACTAGTGTTAGGTATTTACTGTTTATACCTCCAGCCAGCTCGATTTCCAACCTACTGCTGACTTTACTAACACCATCGTTGAGCACGGGCTGGTTCAGCATACTCGGTTTCAGACCACTTTCGGCCAGACGTTGATGATCGACTTGGTGGTCGTATCATTACACCAACCTTTCTTGCCCATCGTTGTCTTGCTTCTGAAGAAATCAAAACTTTGTTTGATGATGGGTCAGCGCCTTAAGCTCAGTTGGTAGAGCAGGCGTCCCATGTACAGAGGCTTTGTCCTTGCTGACTGATGAGACAACATGTTGTCAACGTGCCTGTTTGGCAATATGTCATATTTAAACTATTTAAACAGAAACCCTGATTATGTCAATGAGCAACAGTCACCAGCTACAAAACAGAAGGATCTGTGGATCTATAATGATCCCAAAGTGATCCAGCCTGGCTCCTGTTGTTTTTCCCACAATATCTGTTTTGTCTCTTTTGTCCTGCAGACGTCCAGTGGTCGGTGAGCAAAGAAGAGGTTCCCCTTGAGCAGCAGGAGTGCAGAAGTCTGGACCAGGAGGAACCAGAATCCCTAGACATTAAAGAGGAACAGGAGGAGCTCTGGACCAATCAGGAGGAGGCTGACCTCACCAAGTTCACCTTCACTCCTGTCCCTGTAAAGAGTGATGATGATGGTGATGATGAAGAAGAGAAACCTCTGTCCTCACAGCTTCATCAAAGACAATCTGAACAGATGGAGACAGAAACTGATGAAGAGGACTGTGGAGAACCAGAACCAAACAGGGACTCTGATCCAGATCAACATTTACAACCTGATTCCAAATACAAGCCTGAAGAGTCTTCTGAACCTGAGACTGAAGTCAGTGATGGTGACTGGGAGGAGGCCAGAGAGCCTCGCTCAGATTTAAACTCTCAGATGAATAATGAAGTCACAGTCAGTGTAGGATGTAGTTCTGACAAGGAAGACTGTGGTAACAGAGGTGGTCAAAAGTCAAAGCTGATGATTCACACGAGAATTCATGTTCGAGAGAAACCGTTTCCTTGTTCTGAATGTGGTAAAAGATTCAAACTAAAGGGAAATCTGACACGACACATGGCCATACACACAGGGGAGAGACCATTTAGCTGCTCTGAATGTGGTGAAAGATTTATACGAAAGGGAAATCTGACACGACACATGGGCATACACACAGGGGAGAGACCATTTAGCTGCTCTGAATGTGGTGATAGATTCAAAGAAAAGGGAACTCTGACACAACACATGGCCGTACACACAGAGGAGAGACCGTTTAGCTGCTCTGTATGTGGTAAAAGATTCAAACTAAAGGGATATCTGATGCACCACATGGTCGTACACTCAGGGGAGAGACCGTTTAGCTGCTCTAAATGTGGTGAAAGATTTATACGAAAGGGAAATCTGAATGACCACATGGTACGTCACGCGGGGGAGAAACCATTTAGCTGCTCTGAATGTGGTAAAAGTTTTTCTCTAAAAGGAGATCTGAGGTACCACATGTCCACACACCAAGAGGAGAGACCATTTCCTTGTTCTGATTGTGGTAAAAGATTCAAACTAAAGGGACGTCTGACTCAACACATGCTCATACACAGAGAGGAGAGAGGCGAGTTTTATTGTTCTGAATTAGGGCTGTAGCGATACACTAATCTCACAATGCGATACACGATATTCAGCTCACGATATGATATATATCACGATATTCAGCCAACGATACGATACGATATGATATGATTTGATACACTTACATAATTTTCTGAAAGATTGTAACGGCACAGTGTGATTTTGGTGACATTTTGTGAGTGTTCCATTGGCTTGGATTACTGGAAGTTAGGATTTTTAGGAAAGATATGGAACAATGAAACAAAGAACATCTTGACCTTTTGGTGGTGGTCCAGATCATCACTAAGAAACTATGTAAACTACTGAGTTATAAATGCTTAGTCAGTCCAGGAATAAACGGAACCCACTTTTTGCAACCCTGTCTCTGTGTCGATTCTTCTCAGAATTTTGGCTTCAACATATACATGCTGTATACATTTTGCTACAAAAATATGCATACAGTAGTTTTTATTTGTGTATTTAGTTATGCATATACTACCACAATAAGGACTGCACTTAATTTTTGTTATTCTATTCTATGTGTACACAAACACGCATATATTTAGGCTTTTATTTTGAAGTCCCAGTTCTAACGTGCCCCGGATGTTCTCTTTTTTACCGCCGCGAACTTCACACTTCTGACCAATATGGCGTCCAGTAGAAACACGGCAGCAGAGTCCGTGTGTGTCCACTGAACAGCGCTGCTCCATCAGAACCTCTGTGTTCCGATCACCGTGTGTGACTGGACTTTGTGCTGTTCATGTGTGTTCTGGATGGTTCTCCTCTGACTCATCTCCTGGTAGCCTACAAAGCTACACACGTTAGCTTAGCATGCTAGCTGTGAACAGAGCGAGTGTGTGATGGAGAGCAGACGGTGTTTCTGACGGAGTTCGTGTGGAGACAAAGTTCGTGTGACTGTGTGAAAATGTCTAAAGTCCAAATGCTGAGCTTGTTGGTGAAGCAGCGACTGACTGCGGCTGCTGAAGAGATATTTGAGCTGTTTGAAAGAACGATAGCAGAGTACGAGGAGGAACTGTGTCGTTCACAAGAGGAGAACGAGCGACAACGGAAACTACTGGACGCTGTTCTCCAGCCTCAGGTCCAGTTACACAGAACAGGTCGGTTCTTTTTATTTCTCCTTCTGTGGTGTTTACACTGACGTCACAGGCAGTCAAACACAACCTGGAGAACTTAATACTTAATGATACCTCCACATTTATAACTCGTGGTGCACAGAGGTGATCACATGACTTACAAGTTAGATTCATTTCAAAGTAATTAAATACTTATTACACTACGTTTTAGTTACTTTCAAAATACGGTTTACTACATCCTAATAGTTACCTTCATTTTAAAGTAATATAAGACGTTACAATATAGCTGCCTGTGTAGTGTAATGTTTTAATTACTACACTACTTTTTAGTTACTGTAGTTACTTTAAACAGATTGCCCAAATAACGTCAATAGAACAAAGAAACAGCCTCGAAGTGTTTAAATCATCGATGTCTTGGACTCAGTTGCCCCTTTTAGATAGAAAATGCGCCACATCTGCAGCCAGGTAAAGGCTGTAATCTGCCGCCTTGTCTATGTGAAAGGGAGGTGTAATATTCCTTATTTTTAAAAACGCCGCCACTGGTGTCGGCGTAAACATGTGACGTGACATGAAGCACGAAGTTGGGCGTGAACAGTGACGTAGAACATATGCGTCGGAAGAATATTTAGCTCCGCGATTCCAGTGTCGGTCATAATTGCTACGCAGCTGCCTGCTCAAGGCCGGCGGGATGCAGCATGATCATGAATGGCCCCTGCCTCGTCATGGGTGCTTCCTCCTGCCGTGGTATTAAATGTGGTGACCCTTGATAGTTTTACTTAATTATAGACCCATGGCCCATATTCTCGCCTCCTCAGTCAAACAAACGCTTTAAACCCCGCTATTAAAGGAAGCATGCGGCGGGGCGCCTCGCCCCCTTCGTTAGCTGTCTCAAGCACCAGACAGCTAAAAGGAAGCAGGTCGAATTTGTCTTCAAAATAAGAGCTTGACATTGCGTTGGAGTTTAGAACTGGGTTCTTAGAAGGGGCAGCTACAGAGACCGAGGAGACGCTGCATCTCCTGGATCTCAGCGGCTGTCCAGTTGCTCATCTTGACGTCCGCAGATGAAGTGATGGACTGACTGCTGTGATCAGCTGTTTCCTGGTTTTGAAACTCCCCGGCTGTGGGTCGCACAACAGTGCAGGTCATCAACACCTCCGCCCATCTCATGCAATTGCTGGCACATCAAAGCAATGGAGGTGGAAATAAGTGTACCCTCTGAGGCGGCAAACTGGCGGACCAAAACAGACCCCCAATATACCGCCTTCTGTATAAAACTGCGGACCTAGCCGCAAAACGGACAGACAAATTGGCGGTTTGCTGCCCAGTATAGAAACGGCTAGTGACGAGACAACAGAGGATCACAGTCTGATATTATATCAGATAGGAATGTATATGAATGAATATTAACAGACCTATAGCTTCTATAATGTTTCCTATAATGATATGATGAGACAAACAGAACAGAGTGACGCCAAGATCAAAAAGTGGCTGAACGTATTTCAACTTCTGTTCAGCGATACCTTTCCTTGGAGTGGTGTGTCGCTGGTATTCCACTGACACATCACGGTTTGTGCCGCTTGAGACTGTTACACCATTGAAAGACTGCTGGATCAGTACAGTTCACTCGATAGCAGAATCTTTGAGCCAACCAACCAAACAATACTGACAGGATTTCTTTGCAAGGAGAACACAATAATGCAGTTCTTCATATAAAATCTATGTTGCAGAACATTAACCAGTGTGGAATATTATGTATCATGTTCACTGTACTTTGAATGACCAGAATAAGCCACTAATAAAGAAAAAATGTGACTTGTATAGATATTGGGATATTTTCTGACACGTGGTAGTTCTACGGTTTTACTTCTGGCTTATTGTGATAAGAACCTGCTGATCCAGCGTATCAGCCTTTGGGCATCGATATACCAACTGATCCAGTGGTTGAAGCCTTCAGGTATCATACTGGCTAAACATGCATCTATTAGATTTGTCTTTCTCTTCATTAGTGGCTTATTCTGGTCATTCAAAGTACAGTGAGCATGATTCATTATATGCAACAGTGGTTTATGTTCCGCAATGTAGATTTTATATGAAGTAATGTATTATTGTGCTCTCCTAATAGAGAGAACCTATCACAAAGTATTGTTTAGTGGTTGGCTCATTGTTTCTGCTATCGATTAGTCTGACTGGCTACGGTGACTGGGATAACATAAGCCATGTTAGCTCAGGCTAGCTCTTCCAGTATTTACTATACTTTACTATCATATCACAAGAATCCCAATTGTTCTTACTTTATGCACTATATTGCCAAAAGTTATTAGCTCACCTGCCTTGACCCGCATATGAACTTAAGTGACAACCCATTCTTAATCCACAGGGTTTAATATGACGTCGGTCCCTTTGCAGCTATAACAGCTTCAACTCTTCTGAAGGCTTTCCACAAGGTTCAGGAGTGTTTATGGGAATTTTTGTCCATTCTTCCAGAAGCACATTTGTGAGTTCACACACTGATGTTGGATGGGAAGGCCTGACTCTCAGTCTCCGCTCTAATTCACCCCAAAGGTGTTCTATCAGGTTGAGGTCAGGACTCTGTACAGGCCGTCAAGTTCATTCACACCAAACTCTCTCATCATGTCTTTATGGAGCTGCTTTGTGCACTGGTGCTCAGTCATGTTGAACAGGAAGGAGCCATCCCCAAACTGTTCCCACAAAGTTGGGAGCATGGAATTGTCCAACATCTCTTGGTATGTTGAAGCATTCAGAGTTCCTTTCACTGGAACTAAGGGGCCAAGCCCAGCTCCTGAAGAACAACCCCACACCATAATCCCCCTCCACCAAACTTTATGTTTGGCACAATGCAGTCAGACATGTAACGTTCTCCTGGAAACCACCAAACCCAGACTCATCCATCAGATTGCCAGATGGAGAAGCGCGATTGATCACTCCAGAGAACACGTCTCCACTGCTCTAGTGTCCAGTGGTGGCGTGCTTTACACCACTGCATCTGGCACTTTGCATTGCACTTGCTGATGTTTTGCTTAGATGCAGCTGCTCGGCCATGGAAACCCATTCCATGAAGCTCTCTACTGTTCTTGAGCTAATCTGAAGGCCACATGAAGTTTGGAGGTCTGTAGTGATTGTCAATAAAGACCCAAAAAATGTAAACATTTACAGCAATACTTGCTATAAAACCAGCCAAGTGGCTTTATATTTATTAGGGGGCGGTACCCATCCAACAGTCTTTCAATTGCATAACAGTTTCAAGCAGCACAAACCATCATGTGTCAGTGGAATACAAGCAATATACCACTCTGCAATGTATGTCTCTTTGAATCCGGATCTAGGAAGGAGGCCGTATCTAGAAGCATGTCTGTGGCAGGGCCCTGAGTATTTATCATGTAAATGCTGGAGGACCTTCATGTCCTTTGTCAGGCCTTTGTTGTCTTCAGCTGGAATCAGAACAGTGTTATTGAGAAGATGGAACTCAGGGTCTCGCTCACTGATTCAAAATCTGTACTTCATCTGTAATTTGAATTCTGGCCAAAGCTTCATTCCAGGTATCGTCTGACACCTCAAGCTCCAGCTTGTTAGACCAGGCTTCTCTGAGGTGATGAGTGGATGCAGAGGTGGAGAACAAGGACACAAAGCAAGATATTAGGTGCCTGGAGTCAGGAGGAAGCAGCATGAGATCATAGAATGGGCAACTTGTTCACATGGTTTCAAAGTCTGGAAATACACCTTTAACATAGTGCCTGATCTGGAGATATTGAAAGTGATGAGAATTTGCCAAGTTAAACTTTGTTGTCAGCTGACCAAATGGAGCAAAATGTTTGTCTACATATAGGTCTTCGAGGGCCACAAGTCCGCTCTCTCTCCAGTCTACAAACACCCTATACGCCTGGGATGGGAAAAATGAATGGTTATGGCATATAGGAGTATGTACAGAAGTATTCGGCTGCTTGCAAACGCTTCTTATCTGATTCAAGATCCTAAGGGAGTTTCTCAAAATAAAGTTGTTACCAATAAGTTTACAACGAGACTCTGTCTTGGAAAAATGTAAGGTGCAAAGGGAGGAGCCTTGTTCTGCTGTGGCTTCAATGTTTAACCACAGGGGAGAGCTGTTAGGAGCCTCAACCGGCTGACCCCGCCGCCAGTACATCAAAGCCCTAGCATTAGCTGCCACATAATAATTCCTGAATAAGGGGAGACCAAACCCCCCCTGCTCTGTAGGCTTTTGCAGGTGTGCATTAGATATGTGATGCACCTTGTAACCCCAAATAAAAGGAGGTGAGAAAGATTGGCAGATACTGAAATAAGTATAAAAACCTAGGGAGAGCCACCATCTTGATTGCAGTGATACACCCCACCGTGGACAGTGGTAGACAGAGTTCTCCATTTCTCTATGTTGCATTTTAGCTTCAGGATCATATTGATGCCAGGATGACTCCTGATCCATATCGCAAGGGGCTCCAGGGCCACATCGGAGAGCAGGGGCGACAGCGGGTCACCCTGCCTGACTCCAGGGTGCAACCCAAAAGGCCCAGATTTATTACTATTGGTGAGGATGGAGGCTTCTGGGCAGACTTTCTAGACTTAGCAGTATAATTTTAAGCAAAAATCTTTGAAGCGAGTGTTTATTTCCTTAGGGTTGACCAGCAAGTCTCCTGTTTTGGATTTTATTTTATAAATTGCACGGTTCACCTAAGCAGCCTTAAATTCTTGCAACATGCAACAACTTTCTCCCAACATAGTTTGCAGATATTGTTTTCTGCTCTTCATTCGATGTTTTAAAGTGAAACCAGTTCCATGTGAAATGTTGCTCCGGTCTTTTTCAGCCACTCTTCCAGGTTCACAGTGCTTTCAGTTATTTTCACTGTCGTTACCTTTTTAGGCAGCTTGGACTCACACATTTTCCAGACTTTTCACTTGCGCGGGTGGATTACATTAAAGCCTGCTCTACCGGTATGCAGGTATTGTAAAAATCGATATCATCATATGATAAATTCTTACGGGTGTTAGGTATTTTCTGTTTATTCCTCCAGCCGGGTCAATTTCCAACCCACTGCTGACTTTACTGACACCATCGTTGAGCACGAGCTGGTTCATTGTACTCAGTTTCAGACCACTTTTGGCCAAACGTTGATGATCGACTTTGTGGTCGTATCATTACACCAACCTTTCTTGCCCATCGTCATCTTGCTTCTGAAGAAAACAAAACTTGGTTTGATGATGGACACTACAGTTACAAACTGTTGCAGGCTTATGTGCAGCAGCATCGCTGGCAGCAGAGTAGCTGGAGTCACATTTCACTAACATGTTGAGAGTAAAGACAGCCGACTGATGAGACAACTTGTTGTCAATGTGCCTGTTTGGCAATATGTCAGATTTAAACTCAGTGAAAAAAGAGAACCTTATTACGTCAATGAGTGAGAAGGAGTTTCTTCATTGAGAAGTTGGAGGTGTGCAGCCTGTTGCATGCAGCTCGTCATCAACCAGCTCCTTCTTGTTTGATACTTCCAGACTGAATAAAATTACTGTCAGACTTTTTTGAATAAATGACACCTCAGGAAAGGCAGAGGTAACATATCAGTGACAAGGCTGCTCCTTTATTTATTGGGCTTGATGATAAATGTTCAGCTGGAAACAGTCACCAGCTACAAAACAGAAGGATCTGTGGATCTATAATGATCCCAAAGTGATCCAGCCTGGCTCCTGTTGTTTTTCCCATAACATCTGTTTGTCTCCTTTGTCCTGCAGATGTCCGGCGGTCGGTGAGCAAAGATGAGGTTCCCCCTGAGCAGCAGGAGTGCAGCTCCAGTCTGGACCAGGAGGAACCAGAACCCCCACATATTAAAGAGGAACAGGAGGAGCTCTGGACCAATCAGGAGGAGGCTGACCTCACTAGGTTCACCTTCACTCCTGTCCTTGTGAAAAGTGAAGATGATGATGATGAGGAGAAACCTCTGTCCTCACAGATGGAGACAGAAGCTGATGAAGAGGACTGTGGAGGACCAAAACCAGGCAGGAACTCTGATCCAGATCAACATTTACAACCTGATTCCAAATACAAGACTGAAGAGTCTTCTGAACCTGAGACTGAAGTCAGTGATGTTGACTGGGAGGAGACCAGAGAGCCTCGGTCAGATTTAAACTCTCAGATAAACAATGAAGTCACAGTCAGTGTAGGATGTAGTTCTGACAAGGAAGACTGTGGTAACAGAGGTGGTCAAAAGTCAAAGCTGATGATTCACACGAGGATCCACGTTAGAGGGAAACCGTTTAGCTGCTCTGAATGTGGCAAAAGATTCAAAGTTAAGGGAAATCTGACACGACACATGGTCATACACACAGGGGAGAGACCATTTAGTTGCTCTGAATGTGGTGAAAGATTTAAACGAAAAGGAAATCTGACCCGACACATGCTCGTACACTCATGGGAGAGACCATTTAGTTGCACTGAATGTGGTGATAGATTCAAAGAAAAGGGAACTCTGACACAACACATGGCCGTACACACAGTAGAGAGACCGTTTAGCTGCTCTGAATGTGGTAAAAGATTCAAACTAAAGGGACATCTGACGCACCACATGGCCATACACTCAGTGGAGAGACCGTTTAGCTGCTCTGAATGTGGTAAAAGGTTTCTGCGAGAGGGAAATCTGAGGCACCACCTGGCCACGTGGTTGTCTTGTGATACTCGACATCGATTTTTATAATGATAATAATAGTGTATATATATATATATATGTGTGTAATCTCTCTGTCCCTCATATGTGTGTGTGTGTGTGTGTGTGTGTACATATATGTATATTTATATAAAGAATGCATATTCTTTTTCCTGGACTTGTTGCATCTTGAGTCGTTGTAACAAGTTAATTTCCATGTTGTGGGATAAATAAAATCTATCTAATCTAATTTTATTGTTTCTATAATTGTCCTTGTATTGATTTTATTTGTACAAATAATGTTTCTGCTGCAGTGATGACCTAATTTCCCTTTGGGATTAGTAAAGTTATCTATCTGTCTATTATGCATACACATGTATGTATATACATACATGTATGTATATTTATATATATATATAGATATACTTTATTGATCCCAAGCTGGGAAATTACATATGTATATATATATCATACATATATATTTGTATATACAATATAAACATACAAACCTTCAAGCTCAATGAATATGTTTCATTAAAACTTTATTATATTGATGCTCCTGCCTTTTGTTATTTGTAGTAAGCCTGTCCACCTGGTAACATTTAGGCTTTTATTTTGAAGTTTGGGCTCTAACGTGCCCCGGATGTTCTCTTGTTTACTGCCGCGAACTTCACACTTCTGACCAAGATGGCGTCCAGTAGAAACACGGCAGCAGAGACTGTGTGTGTCCACTGAACAGCGCTGCTCCACCAGAACCTCTGTGTTCCGATCACCGTGACGGAGTTCGTGTGGAGACAAAGTTCGTGTGACTGTGAAAATGTCTAAAGTCCAAATGCTGAGCTTGTTGGTGACGCAGCGGCTGACTGCGGCTGCTGAAGAGATATCTGGGCTGTTTGAAAGAACGATAGCAGAGTACGAGGAGGAACTGTGTCGTTCACAAGAGGAGAACGAGCGACAACGGAAACTACTGGACGCTGTTCTCCAGCCTCAGGTCCAGTTACACAGAACAGGTTGGTTCTGGTTGGTTCTGCTCACCGCTGCTTCTGCTGGTGTTTGTACTGAGATCACAGCAGCCGCCAGTACAACAGCAGCGCGGCTGTATTCTCAACTTTACGGTAACTTAACGGCGCTGACACGTTCAGTGTGTCTGCTGTTCGTGACGTCATTTTCATCCATCGATCAGCTGTTGCAGTAAACAACCTGTCACAGTGTTTACTGACTGATACACGCTGTCATCGCTCAGCTGTCTGTGACGTCAGCAGCCCTGTAGAAACATGACAAAGGTTCAGCCTGCACATCCGGTTTTCAAAATAAATGTTGTTAAAGCTGATTTTCTTAAGGCCCCTACACATCGCCCAGACGTCCAACTGCCTTATCCGACCACTCTGTTGCTTCTCGTCTGACGCGTTCGGCAGAAAAGTTGCATTGAACACACCGATTCCACGTGCTGCCTGCTCCACTGTAGCGTGTATGTTCTGCGCCCGCGCAAGATGCAATAAGCCTCCTTAACAGCGGGTGGCGCTAGTCTCGTGCCAGTAATCCAATAAGGAAAACAGGAAATGACGGAACAAAGTGAGGAACGGAGTGCATAGAAAAACAAAGCGCACACAGTATTGATTCAGTATTCTTCCGACCCCAGAAGACGTTTGTGGACTAAATACTTGGCATACGTGAAAGATGACTATGGTTAGGCTGACACTCGCGTTGTGTGCTCTCGGGCTCGATATGATACGAAGCCATCACCATTGTCACTTCAACCCCTCCCACACACCGCGCTGATTCACTAGCACGCCGCCAATCAGAGAATACAGTGGCTCAGACGTCCGACAGCCAACCGCCTCAGACTTCTCATGCTGAATCGGATCCGACAACGTCCGCGCGGCTCCGAAAGCTTCCGACGCAGCTGAACACACCGAACATATTTGTTCCCGACCTCGTCCGAGTCTCCCCAAACGCTTCAGACGCCCAACGGTTGGGCCGGTGTGTTCCTGCCTTTAGAAATGTTTTTGTATATTGTCATATTACGCCGAAGCCCCGCCCCTTCCGGTGGAGCCTTTGGGACCTTATTCCAGTAAAAGACTTGCTCTGTTCAGTGAAGAGAGAGAAAGTATATTTATGATCCTGTTGAACTGGGTCAGAACCACATGATGTTTGTCAGTTTGTTGTAGTTTTGTGTTAAAGCTCAGTGAACTACATTATCTCATCAAAACGTCACCAGAACCAACATGGAGTCAACTGGGTCAGAAAAGGTTCTAAACAAGATGAACATCACAATAAATGTGCTCGTACTGACAACTGCAGTTCTGGTTCTGGTTCAGTTCTGTGAGCAGCTCTACAATGTGTAAGTCAGGAGACGACGTCACCGATGACGCTGACGTCTTTATAACGACATGTTTTCAGTCTGATGACAAACTGACAAACATCGTGTGTGTGATTGATGACACAGTTCAAACAGGATCAATACTTTATCTGTCTCTCTTCATCACTACAGACAAAGGTTTGATCAATGAGGTCCATGAGGGGAACCGGAAGGGGCGGGGCTTCAGCTCTGTGCGATCAGAGCTGGTGTTACAGACGTCACACGGTGACTCTGCAGCGGGTCAAACACAGAACTCAAAGTGAGATGAAGCAGACGTGTCAGTGATGATGTTTCTGTTTCCTGCAGACGTCCAGCAGCTGTCAGTGAGTAAAGAAGAGGTTCAACCTGAGCAGCAGGAGTGGACCTCCAGTCTGGACCAGGAGGAACCAGAACCTCCACACATTAAAGAGGAACAGGAGGAGCTCTGGACCAATCAGGATGAGGATGATGTCACCAGGTTCACCTTCACTGCTGTCCCTGTGAAGAGTGAAGATGATGATGAAGAGAAACCTCAGTCCTCACAGATGGAGACAGAAGCTGATGGAGAGGACTGTGGAGGACCAGAACCAGACAGGAACTCTGATCCAGATCCTGAGACTGTAGTCGGTGATGGTGACTGGGAAGAGACCAGAGAGCCTCAGGCTGGTTTTAAGTCTCAGATCAATAATGAAGCATTCATATGCTCCGAATGTGGCATCTCGTTCATCAGGATAGAAAATCTCATCAAACACACAAGGATCCACTCGGGGGAGAAACCGTTCAGCTGCTCATTCTGTGGTCAGAGATTTAAACTAAAGGGTCACCTGACGTTTCACCTGAGCTGCCACACTGGAGAGAAGCGGTTCAGCTGCAGCGTCTGTGACCGACGCTTCACGTGGCCGTATCAGCTCAAAAGACACAAGTGTGTCCGTCATCCGTCCTCCAGCAGCTCCGCTGAACAGATGAAGTCAGAAGCTGACGAAGCAGCCGGGGACTCAGATCCAGACAGACATTTACAACCTGAGACTAAACACCAGAGTGAAGTGCCTGTTAGTGATGTGGGAGGTGACTGTGGATCCGGGCAGAGCTCAGAACTGGAGACTCAGGTGAGGATTCACTCCGGAGAGAAAGCGTTCTGTTGTCCTGAATGTGGTAAAAGATTCAGCCACCAGATTTTTCTGATCAGACACATGAGGATTCACACCGGAGAGAAACCTTTCAGCTGCTCAGTTTGTGAGAAAAAATTTGCACGAAATGAAAATTTGATGCAACACATGGGACGTCACCGTGGGCAGAAACCGTTCTGTTGTTCTGAATGTGGTAAGCGGTTCTTGTGGAAGGGGAACATGCTGGAACACATGGCTGTGCACCGAGGGGAGAAACCATTCAGCTGCTCAGTTTGTGGTAAAAGATTCACACGAAAGGCTCATCTGACCCACCACATGGCCCAGCACACTGGGGAGAAACCGTTCAGCTGCTCTCAGTGTGACAAAAGATTTATACGTAACGCGGACCTGACCCGACACATGGCCACACACACAGGAGAGACGCCGTTCTACTGCTCAGTCTGCGGTAAAAGCTTTACTAGGAAGTGTAGTTTGGAGCTCCACATGGCCTGTCACACCGAGGAGAAACCATTCAGCTGCTCTGAATGTGGTAAACAATTCAACCGGAAACAAAGTCTCACCGTACATATCAGAACTCACACGGGAGAGAAACGGTTCTGTTGCTCAGTTTGTGGTAAAAGATTTGTTCAAAAGGCTCAACTGACCCGACACATGGCCGTGCACACAGGAGGGAAACATCCGAGCTGCAGCGCCGGCGACCAAACGCACGAGTGTGATCGTCCTGATCCGTCACAGCTTCACCAGAACGAACACAGTAAAGAGGAACAGGAATTCTGGACCAATCAGGAGGAGGGTGACATCATCAGTTTCACCTTCACTCCTGTCCCTGTGAAGAGTGAAGATGCTGAAGAGGAGAAACCTCCGTTCTCACAGATGGAGACAGAAGCTGGTGGACAGTTCTGTGCAGGACCAGAACCAAGTCCTGAAAAAGTATTTTTGGATCCAAACTGAATGTTAGAAAAAGGTTCAGAAGGGGTTTGATCCAAATACCGTGTGTCCAAACAGATTCTGATGGTTGTTGTGTTTTGTTCGACGAAATGTGTTTCAGACCCGTGTGATTTGATCCGATTCAAAGTTTATCAGGAAAGTTCTACAGCACTGAACTCCTGGATTTGATCAATTACAGCTGATGATCTGTCAGATATTTGAGTGTTTTTAATAGTTTTGATTGATTTTTCTTAATCAGAATTTCAACATAAATCAAACTGATCGAACTGATCGATCCAACCTGCTGCTGTTTATTTTGTTTCTTCATATTAAAGATTAAATAAAATGAAAACATGAGGAACTTCAGAGACGAAGATTTGGGTTCAGACCAGAACTGAAATAATGTGAAACTTTAAAGAACTTTACTACAAAGAAATGACTCAAACGGCCCGAAGACACAAAACATTTAATACAAACTGTAAAAAGACAAAAGATGTCAAATAAACCAGAGAAGAACAATAATGAAAGAAACACCTGATGACAACATGTAGGTCCAATACAGAACATCAGGTCCAATACAGAACATCAGGTCCAATACAGAACATGCAGGTCCAATACAGAATATCAGGTCCAATATGGAACATCAGGTCCAATACAGAACATCAGGTCCAACAGTCATCACGTGATCATTTACACCAGTTATAGTCCTTCAGTGCTTCACACACACACACAGAATGTACCGACACCTTTTTCCACGCAGTCCAGGTCCACAGACCAGAGCCGGCGTTCAGGGACCGTCCTGTTGTTCTATTGAAGGTACCACTGGTGTAGTGATGTGGACGTATGAAGATGCAGTAGTAAAAACAGTAGTTCAGTACAGTAGTTGAGTAAATGTACTTAGTTACATTCCATCAGTGTGTCCACAGTTCTCTGTGAATGAAGTATTTATGTTATTTATTATATCAGCTCCTGATTCAAAGTTGGACATTGAACCTTTGAGCTCTGTGCCAACAACTGACTTTTATTTTGAAACTCCGCGACGACGTATTCTATCCCGGAAGTGATTGTTCTCACTTTAACAACATGGCGTCCAGAGTCTGTGTGTGTCCACAGAGTGTGTTTCCTCTGAACAGCGCTGCTCCATCAGAACCTCTGTGTTCCGATCACCGTGTGTGACTGGACTTTGTGCTGTTCACGTGTGTTCTGGATGGTTCTCCTCTGACTCATCTCCCGGTAGCCTACAAAGCTACACACGTTAGCTTAGCATGCTAGCTGTAAACAGAGCGAGTGTGTGATGGAGAGCAGACGGTGTTTGTGACGGAGTTCGTGTGGAGACAAAGTTCGTGTGACTGTGTGAAAATGTCTAAAGTCCAAATGCTGAGCTTGCTGGTGAAGCAGCGACTGACTGCGGGGACCGAACCGGCCGCCGGTGCGACAGCAGCGCCACTCTACTGTCAACTTTACGGTAATTTAACGTTCAACGTGTCTGTGGTTGTGACGTCATTTAAGTTTTACCGGCTGAACGTGTGACGTCAACAGTTATTAAGTATTAAAGACAATATGATTAAGAGTTAAAGGAATGAAATGAAACAATAAATCAGCGTGCATGCGAGGACAGGTGTCGGTTCAGAGACACAAACATTGATTGTTGATCAGATTACAGTAACTCCTCTGAAATTAAAAGTAAGAGTCAGATTCTGTAATGACCCGGATGGTTCTTACAGAGTCACTGTGGACATCTGGATCAGGACCACAATTAAAGTATCCAGATTACTTTGATTCAGTTGGTTGCAGCGTCGGTCAAAGCAGTCGAAAGATGAAGTCTGATTAATGTCCGTCTGCTGGTTCTGCACATGATACTGAACCATTCCACTGTGTGGATCATCAAGAACTGAGAGTCTGAACAATTAGATTCAGATTTATAGATGATATTAATTTTGGTTTAAAGCAACTTTAAAAACAAAGTTTCAAAGTGTTTTGACAAACAAGCAGAAGCAGACGATGATAGAACAACAGTCAACAGAGTTACAGGCGAGTCAGAACAAGAACACAGAGTCAGTACCACTCAGTACAGGTAAAAAGTAATCTGACTACTCAAATGGATTACTTTGTTAGAAGTTACCCTCAATACTGTTCGAACAGATAACAAGATGAAGAGCAGCAAAAGAATAAAGATTCAAAATAAAAGCACAAGAAGACGAAGACGTCACCTGAGAGACGTGAAAACAGATTCATTCTCATGTCTGTTAACCGCTGCATGTTAAAGGCCATTGATAAAAACCCGGTTCTACTGCAGAGTCAACTGACCCGGGTGATGTAACACATCCACATTGAACACAAAGCCGATCTGAGCACGTCCAAGTGGAGAACACGTTTCGGACCATTTGTTCTCACACTGTATGAAAAGCAACGCTGCCGTCTCGTCACGACTCACTCAGACATCAGATTCTGAATCTCTGGAGATTTTCTGCTACGTTAAAGTTTAAACCAGAGAAAGTAAACCAGTTAGATAATGAAGCATTAAGAGATTTAAACGAGGTTCAGACGGTTGTAATCTGAACTGTCGCTCTGTTTCCTGCAGACGTCCAGCAGCGGTCGGTGAGTAAAGAAGAGGTTCAACCTGAGCAGCAGGAGTGCGGCTCCAGTCTGGACCGGGAGGAACCAGAACCTCTACACATTAAAGAGGAACCGGAGGAACTCTGGACCAATCAGGAGGAGGATGATGTCACGAGGTTCACATTTACTGCTGTCCCTGTGAAGAGTGAAGATGATGAGGAGAAACCTCGGTGCTCACAGATGGAGACAGAAGCTGATGGAGAGTTCTGTGGGGGACCAGAACCAGACAGGAACTCTGATCCAGATCCTGAGACTGACAACTCTTCTGAGACTGAAGTCAGTGAGGACGACTGGACAGAGACAAGAGAACCTCAGGCAGGTTTAAACTCTGTGATCAATAATATAATCAACAAAGACTCGTTCACTTGCTCTGAATGTGGGAAGACATTCGTCCACAAGACGAACCTGAAGAGACACATGAGGAGTCACAGGGGAGAGAAACCGTTCAGCTGCTCCTTCTGCAGTAAACGCTTCACCCGGAGGGAACACGTGGTCGCTCACATGAGGCGTCACTCAGGAGAGAAACCGTTCAGCTGCTCCGTGTGTCACAGCAGCTTCAGCCACGGCTGGTCGCTGGACAAACACATGAGAGTCCACACTGGAGAGAAACCCTTCGGCTGCTCCTTCTGCAGTAAAACATTCAGGCAGCGCTCAGATTTGGTCGCTCACCGTCGAATCCACACTGGAGAAAAACCTTTTTCCTGCTCCGTTTGTGACACAAGGTTCACTCAGCGCCACACTCTGGTTCAGCACATGAGAACTCACACTGGACTCAAACCTTTCGTCTGCTCCGTCTGCAGCAAGAGATTCTCACGGAAGGGTCACATGACGAGACACATGATGGCTCACAGTGGTGAGAAACCGTTCAGCTGCCGTGTTTGTGGGAAAAGCTTCACCTGGCAGTCGCAGTTTAAAAGACACGAGTGTGTCGGAGAGAGCGGCGGTGGTCGATGAGGCTGCGGAGCTGACAGAGCTCAGTGGTGATTGGTCGAGACAAAAATTAAATGAATGTGTGATGATGAATAATAATAAACTGTCACTGAGAAATTCATTTTATTTCCCAGTTTTCTGTCGATCATGTCCGACCAGAGTCACCGCAGGTGTGTTAAACTTGCCGCAGGTAGTTTCTGTCAGCACTGCTGTGACCGTGAACGTCCAGCAGAGGGCGACGCAGCACCTGATGAGGTTATAAACTCTCAGAGCTTCTTTCTGACAGTTGAAGAATAAAATACCTGAAAACCAAGTTCAGTGAATAAAATATTCCAATCGTAACTAGTAAAGTCATCAAATAGGTTCTGCTGATATTTGTCTCGGTGCTGTTGGATCACGTTCGTTTATAGAAAACATGTCAGACATCAGCCTGAAGAGTCAGAACATCGATACATGTTACTGTGAACTGGAGATTGATTTGGACCGAACCAGAGGAAACTGTGGAGACAAACCAACGCTGTTCTGGTGACTCTGACTCAGTCTGTGTCCAGTTGAATGAAGTGAGTTTGACGATGAGTTAACGAGCAGATTAAACTTCAGTCAGAGACACAAACTTGAATTCAGACGGTATATGGTTGGATTTTTCTGTTTTTAATGAAAATTGGAGTCAAAATAATTCCTTTCTTCACATTTATGAGTTCATGTTGTTGACTTATTAGACTCAGAAGTGAACTGGTGATCAGAATTGTTGGAGTTATAATCAGAGAGTCTTTAAATGAACCGACTGTAACCGAGCAGGGCGAGATAGAAACATAACTAACGGCGGTTCAGCGACAGAGACTGTTACTGAGTGATCCGATCATAAGTGGACCGCTATAAGCTCGTCGCTTCACACCTGACCTTAAACGTGTCTGGACAAGTGACCACCTGTGATGTGATGTCACTTCCTGCTCTACATGAAACAAACCCGTCCATCACTGAGACAAACAGACTCCATGTTTCTACTCAAAGACAGAAAGAAGTTTATGTAGAACATTTGCTGAATGAACAAGAAGGTCCAAATAATGCAGAATGAGTCAGAGACAGAGTTTCACAGAGTTTATAAAGTGTCTCCAACTCAACAACTCACTAAACTGACACATTTGTTAAGGGAGTCTGGGGACTTTCTCCACGGGGACAAAGAAGGAGCCTATATTGTTACTGTTTAGTGTCTTTGTAACATGTGACATGTTTAGATCAATAACATGTTTCTTCTTTCATAAATGGAGTGTAAATGGTGAAATCAGTGTAAACAGTGTGTTCAAACAGCTGATCAATGTTGGCAGGTAAGACTTTAGCACTTTAGACACAGAAGCAGACAGGCTGGTACAGACATGCTGCCACAAACTGACACTTTTTACAAGGAGACAAACAACTTCAGCTGAAAGATTTAATGCTGAATTTACAACAAGGACACAATGAGTCAGAATCTGTCAGATACACAGTTTCACTACGTTAGAAAGTTTGTTTTAACTCAACAACACTTAAAATCACTACATTTGTTAATGGAGTCTGGTGATGTGGTGGTTGAAAGTTCGCATCATATATTATATTTAATGCTGAATTTACAAGAAGGCTCCAATCATTTAGAATTTGTCGTAGATTGTGAATCAAAACATGTATAAAATTCCTTCTCATGCAGCAACACTCAAAATAGTGTGATTTCTTAAGGGAGTCTGGTGACGTGGTGACTTGTGACTTCAGTCAGTCCATGACTTTCTCTCTCTCTCTCTCTCTCACACACACACACACACACACACACACACACACACACACACACCAGCCCACTTCTCACAACAGTCACTTAATTTAAATATGAAGGTTATGACATCACACAGCTCAGAGAGAATCTGGTTTATGTCATCACATGGATGCAGGATTATTTATTTGTGTCTCTTCACTTCATTATTCTGTTAAACATTTACAGCATTTACATCATGAGACACTTCAACATGTTTATTATCACTGTGGTTGTACAAGAACACTCAAACCTTAGAGACTCCACTTCAGAAAGGGTCAATACTACATGAAACATAAATAAGAAATAATAATACAAATAATAATAATAAGAAGAAGAAAGACGTAAAGAGTACACAGAATAAAGTCTGGACAGCAGGACGAGTGTGTCTTTAGATGCGACAGATATAATGACAAAGTGTTCAGAGCTGCAGGAAGTGAAATATTAATAATATCAATAATAATATCATTAATAATAACCTGTAATCTGTTCTGTGTTTTATACATTTGAAGGTTTTTATGTTTGTAGTTCTTTTGATTTATTTGTCTCTTAAACTATTATTTTTATCCATATTTGACACTTACATCATATTTTATTAACATGTTTTAATGTCAATAAAATGTTTTAAACATCCTGAGGCTGCATGAGGTTCACAGGTGTTATTGATGATGCTGATGATGATGTCATCAACAGGTGTAGTGAGAGGACACGTCTGCTCAGGTGATTTTAAAACAGCAGCTTACTGATATGAAGCTGGCTGAATTAAAAGAGAGATCGAGCCATGAAAGGCGTCAAAATGAACTGAAGACTGAACATACGGATCAGTGAGGCTGATCACATTTAAATCAATCAGATCAGCTGTCAGCTCGTTAAATGTGAATATTATTATTAACTGAAGATCATTGAGACATCAATCAACTGATCAATTCATCATCAGCCTTGATAGATGTCATATTTCAGCTCTACTTCAGATGAAAACTGATCAATATCTCAGCTGAGTTGTTATTTTTACTCCAGGTCGACCTCCTGAGCTCACTGTCTGTCATCCAATCACGCGGCAGCACAACGTCATTAAAGAAACTAAATTATAACTTCAGATGAACAAAACTTTGGTTGTAGTGTAATTTAATAACTTTTAATTTAAAAGGTGAGGTCGCCCCCTGCTGGATTGGATCAGAACTAATATATTTAATAAACACTAGAAACGTGAATCAATTAGTCGATCATTATTCTGATAATCAATCAATAGGTCTGAAAGGGTGTAACCGCTGCTGTCAGCTCACAGACATCTGATCGACGCTTTATTGACCAATCAACAGCTTTGTTTAACTTCATAGTTTTATTATCATGCAGGAGGAGATCCTGATTCAACAACATATAAAATAATGTGCTGATACAATATTTAAGATAAAACACACGGATGATCAAGTCCACACAGCTGTGAGTCCAACAGGAACATAATCAATGTCTAAAACACAACCAGAACTGAACAATAGTCTGGGTTTAAAGTCTCTTCACTGCCATCAAAAACAAATGAACTTCTTTGTCTAAAGAAATAAATTAAAAACAATCTGCAGTTTCAGTCGTGGGAACAAAGATAAAAACATTTGCTGCTTGATTCTGACATAACTTACATTAAACAGAAGTTTGGATTCTTACGGTTGTTTCAGCTCATTTAACAAGATGTGATTTACAGAATCAGCACATGAAGAAAACACACACAAGGTTTCTGTCTTTGATACCAGTTGTACCTGTTTTTCATTGAGTTCAATGTTACAGCGTTTGTTGGTTTGGTTTGTTACAGATTAGATGATGAAGTAGTCGATGAGGTCTAGAATAAAAACCAACAATAAAACAACAAACCACAGGTGAGCTGGGAGGTGACCATGAACTGGGAGGTGACGTGAACTGGGAGGTGACCATGATCTGGGAGGTGACGTGAGCTGGGAGGTGACCATGATCTGGGAGGTGACTTGAACTGGGAGGTGACCATGAACTGGGAGGTGATGTGAACTGGGAGGTGATGTGAACTGGGAGGTGACGTGAACTGGGAGGTGACCATGAACTGGGAGGTGACGTGAACTGGGAGGTGATGTGAACTGGGAGGTGACCATGATCTGGGAGGTAATGGTGAGCTGGTGTACAATGACCCAACTTGGTTGCAGATTTTTTTCATGCAACACAACATGAATCCTTCTGTGTGCAGCTATGTGGTTTCTCTGCAGTCAGACAGGCCGACACACTGATGGTATTTAAGTTCTGTATACCAACCAAAGCTTTTGTCGCAGGCTTGGCAGGTGTATTGTTTGTTCACAGTGTGGACGGACATGTGCGACTGCATACTCGCCTTATGTGCATATCTTTTCCCACAGACTGGGCAGGGAAACGGCTTCTCTCCTGTGTGAGTCCTCATGTGGATCTTCAGGTGAGACTTGTAAAGACACTCCTGACCACAGACAGAACAAAAGAACGGAGCTTTCTGTCTAACATGAAACCTCATGTGGTTCTTCAGATGATGGACGTGGAGGAACCTTTTACCACACTCGGAGCAGCTGTGTGGTTTCCTGCAAGTTTCCTGAGGGTTTTTGTTGTCTTTCCAAAAGTCACTATCAACGCTGTCGTCACTCTCAGGTTCAGACTCTAACGCCTTATCATCAGAATCACATCCTGCAACACTTTCACAGATTTCATCATTTCCTAAAGAGTTCAAACCTGCTGGACGTTCTCTGGTCTCCTTCCAGAAATCACTGTCAACACTGTCATCGGTCTCAGGTTGTAAATGTCTCTCTGGATCTGAGTTCTGAGCTGGTTCAGGTCCTCCACTGTCCTCTTTAGTATGTCTTTGAAGCTGTGAGGGCTGAGGCTTCTCTTCTTCATCATCGTCTTCAGTCTTCACAACGACAGGAGTGAATGTAAAGCTGGTGATGTCATCCTCCTCCTGATTGATCCAGAGTTCCTGTGGTTCCTCTTTAATACATGGGGTCTCTGAGTCCTCCTGCCTCTTCTCTCTGTGGACCCCATCATGGACTGTACAGGTTTGACTTGGACTTCCTCTTTCAGTAAAGTGATTGACACACACTGAGTCACTCAACACTTTCTCTTCTGTATGATTTTTTATGTGGATCATCAGAAGGTGACTGTTATAAAAAGTGTTCCCACACTCAGAGCAGCTGAAGAGTTTCTTGTCAGTTGTATCGACTGAATCTCTCTGAGGAACTTCATTATGTTTGAACTGAGGTTCTCTTGTCTGCTTCCAGTTATCGGTCCCAGGTTCAGGAGAGTCTTCAGTCTTGTCTGCAGTCTCAGGTTGTAAATGTCGGTCTGGATCAGAGTTCCTGGCTGGACCTGGCCTTCCACAGTCCTCTCCATCAGCTTCAGTTTCCATCTGTTCCATTGAGGTTCTGACTGGAGGTTCTGTCTGTTTGTTCTCAGTGTCTCTGTCATGAATCTGTAATGATTCTCCCTCACACTGGTGGTGATGAAGTTCAGAAATCTGGGTGAATCTTTGGTCACAAACGCTGCACCTGTACATTTTCTCCTTTGCGTGGACTTCCATATGTTTCGTCAGATATCTTCTCCACGCAAATTCTTTCCCACAAACTGAGCAACTGAACTGTGTTTGTCTCGTGTGGATTCTCATGTGTTTGACTAAAGTTTCACTGTCTATAAAACCTGTGTTACAGACTGAACAGTGGAAAGGCTTTTCCCCTGTGTGACACATCATGTGAAAACTTAAACTTTCACTCCTGGAAAAAACTTTTCCACAAACTGAGCAGCCGAATGGTTTCTCTCCGGTGTGTATTCTCATGTGTACCTGTAGATTGTGTTTACGGCTAAATCCTTTCCCACACTGAGAGCAGATAAATGATTTGTTGGCAGAAATCTGTTCTTCAGCCTGGCTCTGATGAAGCTGTGAAGACTCTTCAACACATTCGTGGCTTATGAGCGCCAACTCTGAAGTGAATGGTTTCTCACAAACGATGCAACTGAGTCGTTTCTCTCCAACGTGGATGGAAATGTGTCTTGTAAGATATCCTCCTGTTGCAAATCCTTTCCCACAAAATAAGCAGCTAAACAAGGCGCTGGACGTTTTCTTGGCAGTATTAGCTCCTTTATCACTCACAGAGACGTCCTCATTCTTCAGCTTGTTTAGACCTGACAGATGTTGCCTGGTCTGTTTACAGAGATCTATGTCAACACTGTCATTGGTCTTTGGTTCAACTGCAGCTCTGTCATTATAGCAGCTGAGTGGTTTCTCTCCAGTGTCACAGCCTCCGTTTTCAGATACTTTCTCTTTCAGATTTTTCCTGCAGTAGGTGAAACCTGACTGATGTTGCCTGGTCTCTTTCCAAAAGTCAAGGTCAACACTGTCATCACTTTCTGAAGACAGCTTGTCATTCTCAGTGTCTGGTTTTAAACGTCTGTATAGATTCAAGTGTCGGCCTGGTTCTGATCCTCCATAGTTCTTTCCATTAGGACCAGTGTGTCTTTGCTGTGAAGACTTGGCGAGACACTTGTGTTTTTTAATCTGAAACTGCCAAAAGAATTCTCTCCCACAGTCACTGCAGCTGAACGGTTTCACCCCTGAGTGGACGGCCATGTGTTGCGTCATGATTCCTCTTTGAGAAAATCTTTTACCACAGACAGAGCAGCTGTAGGGTTTCTCTCCTGTATGGGTTCTCATGTGGATCTCCAGATGGGAACTGTACTGCCGTGTTGTGCCACAAATTGTGCAAGTAAAAAGTTTCTTTCCTTTGTGTGCTCTTATATGTGTCATTAGAACGTAGTTGTTGGGAAACGTTATGTTACATTCAGAACAGGTCAGTGGTTTTGTACGTCTGTGGTTTCTGTGGATCGGTGACGACTCATCATCACACTTATGAGTTTTAAGCTGTGACGTCCCCCTGAATCTTTTGCCACAGTCGCTGCAGCTGAACGGTTTCACCCCGGTGTGACTCGCCATGTGGTAATTCAGAGTTCCTTTGTTTCTATAGGTGTTGCCACAAACTGAGCAGCTGAACGGTTTCTCTCCTGTGTGAATCCTCAAATGGTAGTCCAGACCTGATTTTTGAGAAAACGTTTTGCTGCACACAGAGCAACTGAATGGCTTTATTCCTGTGTGAGTTCTCAGATGTGTATTAAGATTTCCTCGATGTTTAAATGTTTTACCACACACAGAGCAGCGACAACGTTTCCTCTCAGGATCCTTCCAGTCTTTATCATCGTTCTCACTATCAGACTCAGAAAAGTCGGAAACCCTGTCTTCAGTCCTGTTGTCAGACTCAGGTTGTAAATGTTGATCTGGATCGAAGTTCCTGGCTGGTTCTGGTCCCCCACAGTCCCATCCATCAGCCTTTGTCTCAGTTTGTTTTTGATGAGGCTGTGAAGATTCACCGACACACTTGTGTGACTGGAGTTGATGAGGCCAAGTGAATCTTTGGCCACAGACTCTGCAGCCAAGCGGCTTCTCTCCTGTGTGTGTTCTCATGTGTTTCTGTAAATGTTCAGATTGTGTAAAACATTTATTACAAGACCAACAGCTGTAAGATTTTTCTCCTGTGTGGCATTTCAAATGTTTCTCTAGATGTGAATTCTGGCCAAATCTTTTACCACAAACTGAACAACTTAACGTTTTCTTTCCTGTGTGAATTCTCATGTGTCTCTTCAGATGTGAGATCTGGTTAAATCCTTTACTGCAGACAGAGCAGCTAAATGGTTTCTCACTAGACTCAAACCCGTTCATTTTCTCAAAGTTTAAACCCAAATGAGCTTCATTGCTCCTTCTAACATCATTACAGACTTCAGTCCTGTCCTCAGTCTCAAGTTGTAAATGTTGATCTGGGTCTGAGGTCCTGAATGGTTCTGGTCCTCCACAGTCCTCTCCGTCAGCTTCTGTCTCCATCTGTTCAGTACGACTCTGATGAAGCTGTGAGGACTCAACAACACACTTGTGTCTTTTGAGTTGATTAGGCCAGATGAATCTTTTGTCACAGACTCTACAGATATACCGTTTCTCTCCTGTGTGCGTTCTCATGTGTAACTGCAAATGTTCAGACTGAGAAAAACATTTATTACAAACTGAACAACTGTAAGGTTTTTCTCCTGTGTGGCATTTCAAATGTTTCTGCAGATGTTCCTTCTGGCCGAATCTTCTGCCACAATATGAACAACTGAACGGTTTCTCTCCTGTGTGAATCCTCATGTGTCGGTTCAGATGTGAGTTTTTATTAAATACTTTCCCGCACTCAGAGCAGCATGATGGTTTCTCATGAGAATCATTTTGAGTATTTTTCAGAGAGTTTAAACCTAAATGACCTTCGTTGATGTTTTCATCATCATCACTAACTTCAGTCTCAGAAGAGTCGTCAGTCTTGTCGTCAGTCTCTAGATCTGGATCAGAGTTCCTGGCTGGTTCTGGTCCTCCACAGTCCTCTTCATCATCTTCTGTCTCCATCTTTGAGGACAGAGGTTTCTCTTCATCATCATCTTCACTCTTCACAGGGACAGCGGTGAAGGTGAACCTGCTAACATCATCATCCTCCTGATTGGTCCAGAGTTCCTCTTGTTCCTCTTTAATGTGTGGAGGTTCTGGTTCGTCCTGGTCCAGAATAGAGCTCCACTCTGGCTGCTCAGGGGGAACCTCTTCTTTACTCACCAACAGCTGCTGGACGTCTGCAGAGAACACAGACAGAAACAGACATTAAATAAAACCATAAATATATGTTGGAGTGAAGCTCGACAGTGATATTGTATTTTTATCTTCTAACAGGAAATCATTTGACAAAAACAACAGCTTTTAGCTTTTGTTCCTATAAAATGGACTGTAGCACGATGTTTCAGTCCAAAGTTTTATATGCCAAGACACACGAAGAATGTCTTCTACAGTGATAAGTCTCACCGTCAAGAGGCTTCCAACTAACAGTGATCGATACACAACACAAAGTCCACAAACAAAAAGAAACTTAGCTAACTGCTTCTTGCAGTATGAATAATTCGGCTAACATTAGCTTAGCATCAGCTCCCTGTAACATTGGCAGAGCAGTAAACATGTTTCCAGCAGCAGAAAGGAAACCAACCTGCTCTTCGCAGTTTTATTTCAGGCTTTAAAACCACATCCAGCAGTTTCTGTTGCCGGTCGATCTCCTTTTCATATCCACATACTGTCGTCTCAAAATGTCCAATCAGATCTTCTCGAGCCGCAGTGAGCAGTCGCTGTTTGAAAAAGTCTTTAAGATCCTGCAATGAGAACCTGGTGACATCATCCTCCTCCTGATTGGTCCCGAGTTCCTCCTGTTCCTCTTTAATGTGTGGGAGTTCTGGTTCCTCCTGGTCCAGACTGGAGCTGCACTCCTGCTGCTCAGGTTGAACCTCATCTTCACTCACCGACAGCTGCTGGACGTCTGCAGGACGCTCTGAAACACAAACACACATTATAGAAAAATATGAGTTTATGTTAAAGACAAGCTCGACATGGTGATACTTAGATTTTTACATGATTAGCTTCAGGTCATAATTTGCTGGATGACCATAAACAGCTTTTCAGTTGAATTCCTATGAAATGCACTGTAGCATGACATCACAGTATAAAGTTATAACGACTCAGACAAATGAGAGATGAACAAATCTAATCATTTTAACATCAGGCAACAGACGAGTATCAGAGGCTTCACACTGAGCCTGCAGCTGTCGTCTCTATAATCACAGCAGACAGCTGGATTCACATTGGATGCGGCAGTGTGGGAGTGTCAGTCCATGGTCCGTGTGTGTGACTTGTTGGGAACCCCACAGATCAGCTTGCTGAAAGACGAAGCTGCTTTGTTGTTGTGCTACAGGGCATGCTGTGAATTCTCTGAGGAGGTATAAACATGCAGCATGGAGAGAAGACCCACCGTGCTCTCTGCCGTCTTCTAGATCATCTTGACTAATACACAACAGAACTGAGATTACATATGTTATGATAGTTGTTTCTCACATCTACCCCTAGGCAGTGACCCTCTGATGTTTTACTGGGCAGGAAGTGTCTTCCTAGCTACCTTCCTGTTATCAAGATAAAAACATAGTTTGATTAATTGTTCGATGAAGCCCTTATTAGTCACCGGAGCTAGCTGCGGCTAACAGACAGAGAGTAGATGGATTAGCTAACATTAGCTTAGCATCAGCTCCCTGTAACACTGGCAGAGCAGTAAACATGTTTCCAGCAGCAGAAAGGAAACCAACCTGCTCTTTGCAGCTTTATTTCAGGCTTTAAAACCACATCCAGCAGTTTCTGTTGCCGGTTGATCTCCTTTTCATATCCACATACTGTTGTCTCAAAATGTCCAATCAGATCTTCTCGAGCCGCAGTGAGCAGTCGCTGTTTGAAAAAGTCTTTAAGATCCTGCAATGAGAACCTGGTTACATCATCTTCCTCCCGATTGGTCCAGAGCTCCTCCTGTTCCTCTTTAATGTGTGGGAGTTCTGGTTCCTCCTGGTCCAGACTGGAGGTCCATTCCTGCTGCTCAGGTTGAACCTCTTCTTCACTCACCGACAGCTGCTGGACGTCTGCAGGACGCTCTGAAACACAAACACACATTATAGAAAACTATGAGCAATAAATGAGAGAAGTGTTTTGATCGGCCTCGACGGTCTGAAGGCGTCAAATGATCAAACTCCTGAAACTGTTTCAAATCAAACTGAAAACATTCGATCCTGTTCGATCTCAGTAATCTTGTTGACCAGCTGTTCTCAGTGACACTCTGTGCTGCTCATCGACAACATGTTCCTTAATTTGTCCCAGATCCTGCCGGAACACAATCCGGACCTCACACTGGGACCGGCTCCTATTATGATCTGGTCCACTGCCTTCTTAGTATTATTTAGTATCTGTCCTGTCCTTCTTTTATTTCGCTCTGATGTTACTCAAAAATCAGCAGTTAACAGGTTTTACAGGATTGTAAATGTGATTTTAAAAAGAGGGAGCGGTGATCGAACGCAGTGACGCCTGCAGCCAGATTCATGAAGAGAGTTTTGTGCTTTCTGCTCTTCAGTGTCTAAATATTTTGGCATAAAATTTGTGAACCTCACAACTACATTGTGTCGTCCACAAACAGAGACGAGTCGTCAGGTAGGTGAAGGGAAAGTCAAGGAGAGAGACAGAGGGACCGACATTCATCAGCTCCCCCTGCTGACCCTGACTGATAAGAGATCACTCTGAGTATTATTTATTGACATTTATTGATCAGTTTGCTCCAGACCCGTGGACCCACCGGAGCAGCAGCTCTGTGTTCCCGACCAATGGATTTACAAATTCAGCAGCACATGTTCCTGCATGTTCCTGTAATTTCCTGCATGTTCCCGTATGTTCCCACATGTTCCTGTATGTTCCTACATGTTCCTGTATGTTCCTACATGTTCCTGCATGTTCCCGTATGTTCCCACATGTTCCTGTAATTTCCCACATGTTCCTGCATGTTCCTGCATGTTCCTGCATGTTCCTGTATGTTCCTGCATGTTCCCGTATGTTCCCACATGTTCCTGTAATTTCCCACATGTTCCTGCATGTTCCTGCATGTTCCTGTATGTTCCTACATGTTCCTGTAATTTCCCACATGTTCCTGCATGTTCCTACATGTTCCTGCATGTTCCCACATGTTCCTGTAATTTCCCACATGTTCCTGCATGTTCCTACATGTTCCTGCATGTTCCTGCATGTTCCTGCATGTTCCCACATGTTCCTGTAATTTCCCACATGTTCCTGCATGTTCCTGCATGTTCCCACATGTTCCTGTAATTTCCCACATGTTCCTGCATGTTCCTACATGTTCCTGCATGTTCCCACATGTTCCTGTATGTTCCTACATGTTCCTGCATGTTCCTGCATGTTCCCGTATGTTCCCACATGTTCCTGTAATTTCCTGCATGTTCCTGTATGTTCCCACATGTTCCTGTAATTTCCCGCATGTTCCTGTAATTTCCTGCACGTTCCCACATGTTCCTGTAATTTCCTGCACGTTCCTGTATGTTCCCACATGTTCCTGTAATTTCCCGCATGTTCCCGTATGTTCCTGCATGTTCCTGTATGTTCCTGCATGTTCCCACATGTTCCTGTATGTTCCTGCATGTTCCTGTAATTTCCTGCATGTTCCCACATGTTCCTGTAATTTCCTGCATGTTCCCGTATGTTCCCACATGTTCCTGTAATTTCCTGCATGTTCCTGCATGTTCCTGAATGTTCCTGCATGTTCCTGTATGTTCCTGCATGTTCCCGTATGTTCCTGTAATTTCCTGCATGTTCCTGAATGTTCCTGCATGTTCATGTAATTTCCTGCATGTTCCTGAATGTTCCTGCATGTTCCTGCATGGAAACACTGGTCCTGATGATCTTGGCAGCACCACAGAGGCATGAACAGTTTGGTTTGTTTGACACGGCGATCAAAAGCATCGACAGAGCAGACTCATTAGCTGCTAAAGAGGAGCTTTAATGTGAACGTGTTCATTCAGCGTTCGCTCGCAGGGTGAAGGACACAGCAGTGGTCATAGAAACACAACATCTGGAGGGGCACGCTGATCCCCCCAGGTCCACCAGGGCCACCAGGTCCACCAGGGCCACCAGGTCCACCAGGGCCACCAGGTGGATCCGTGTTAAAGCTGCTGTGTTAAAGACGTTTCACTACCTCTGGTGTCCGTCGGCGCTGCTTCTTGAGGGAACGGCCTCATTCTGAATCCTTCCTTCTGCTTTGGCATCTTTAAAAACAACAACATATAAAATTACAATAATTCACACTTGTGATATCGTCAGTTATAACGTACACAGTAAACATGATGTATAACTCAATGACTGTTACCTCAGGAGATGCTGATCCAACGCTGAGGTTCCTTCACAAACACAGAACCAAGTTAGAAACCTTTAAAGACTCGGTCAGATTATTTCATTCAAAACTTCTCAAAAGACTCAAAGAAATTAAAGCCTGAGCAGTTTGATATGAATCTGAATGGATCAGCTGAAGGATCAACATCACATTATGAGTTGAGACCAACAAGACCATTTAAATACAATGATGAACATTTAAAAACTGAAGGACGAGCAACAATATTTAATCACAGAAACACAGAAACATTTTAATATTGTGAAACTGCTGAGTTTGTCCGAACGGACTTCTGTCCTGTTTCATCCGGTCCATAATGTGATTTAATAAAACTCGTACAGCATAATTAATAGAAATCTAAATCACAGACCTGCAGCTCCAGTCACAGAACTTCTTCTCTGGTTCTGAAGTCCTGACTGGACCTGTGGTGCTGACAGTCATAATCCAAACTAGAATAAACTGATCAGTAATTAAGAACTACATGACACCTTTAGCAGGAGCTAGCTGCGGCTAAAGGCAGTGTGGATGGTTTCTCTAACGTTAGCTTAGCATAAAGCGTCCTGTGACATCAGCAGAGAGCTGGACGTGTTCCGGGCAGCAGAACTGGACCCACCTGCTCTCTGCAGATCTGCAGCCTTTAAAACACGTCCAGGACTTCCTGCCGGACACATCTGCTCTCCGGTTCCGGCTGTTGTTGTTGTGGATGTTGTTATTGTTGTTTCTGTTGTCTCCAAACGTCCAACCAGAACGTCTCGAGCCTCCGTTTAAATCAATCTTTATCAATCTGCAGTGAGAAAAACATTTCAGAGGACCAGGTTCCGAACAGGACGAAGATCCGGACACAGCAGCTCAGCGCACCGGCTGTAGCACGTTAGCACACATGCTAACTGTGTCCGGCAGGAAAGAGCTGAGACCCGGAAACAAACACACAACTTCCGCCACGTTCTCCTGCCTTCACAATAAGACGAACGAGAGTAATGACTGTTTTTAGAGAACATAATTAAATGTGTTTAGAATTTAAGTCTGGAACCGGCTACATCCTGGAACATGTTGTCATTATTATCATTATTATCATCATTATTATTATTATTATTATTATTATTATTATTATTCATCCGCACAACATGAGCATATTAATATAGTGTGTGTGTGTTTATTCTAATACTCTGATTCACTTTACATGTGTGACAGCTTTAGTTACTTACTGATTTAAAACACACACACGCGCGCGCACACACGCGCGCGCACACACACGTTGGATGTTTGATGATGTGAGATCACAGCTGAACTTTAAACCTGCGGTGTTGCTTGGAGATGATGGAGAGATTTATTTTGAAACACGTCCCCGGAAGTGTAGACGTCGACCTGCTGTACCATCGCGAGCGTTCAGCGGGTCGAAGCTGCCGTTGATCGATATTTTCACCTGTAATCGATCAGAGATGGACTCAGAGCTCAAACTGCTGCACGTCCAGATAAAAGCTGAAGCGAAGCCTCGAGCTGAAGGTTGGTTCCGGTTCTGCCGTTTACCGCTCTGCTAATGACGCTAAGCTAACGTTAGCTCAGCCGTTCACACACAGCCTGTTAGCCGCAGCAGCTAGCTCCTGTGAGCTAACACGAGAGGCTCTGTGTCTCCTCAACGTCCTGATCTCAGTCCGGTCGCTGAGTCCATTAGAGAGACTTAAAGAGCTGAAAAGACTTCCGGTTCCGTCAGAGTGTCTTCAGGCTGCAGACAGCTGAGGGGCAGACGGGAGGCCTGTTTGGAGCCAGGGTTGCCAGATCAGTCTAAAGAAACAAGCAGCCAGGTGTGAGGGAACTTCACCTGATGTGAGAGAGAGAGGAGCCGTCTGTTCAGTTTAAACTGGACACAGGTGTCATTGTACTGATGCATTATGGGTCAGATGAATCATCGGTCACCAGGAGCGACTAATTATCAATTAAGATAAACCCACATTGTTGTCTCGTCCAACAGCTGAGCCGAAACCCGAGGAGACAATAAATTAATGAATTAAAGTAGAGAAGTTACAGTAATGAATTACATTTAACAGCAAACAACTCAAATAAGTTAATACTCGTACATTATACCTGTACACGACCTGCTGAGGAGCTCACGTCCAACTCTACAACACAAACGGCTGTTCTCAGTTCACACCTGAAATCAGCGGAGCAGAACGAGTCAGACCCAGTACCACCACCCATTTACATCACATCACATCACATCACCTTAAGTCACGTCACGTCACATCACGTCACGTCACGTCACGTCACGTCACGTCACGTCACGTCACGTCACGTCACGTCACATCACGTCACGTCACCATACATCACGTCACGTCACGTCACCTTACATCACGTCACGTCAATCACGTCACATCACATCACATCACCATACATCACGTCACGTCACGTCACCTTACATCACGTCACGTCAATCACGTCACATCACATCACATCACCTTACATCACGTCACGTCACCTTACATCACGTCACGTCACGTCACATCACGTCACGTCACCATACATCACGTCACGTCACGTCACCATACATCACGTCACGTCACGTCACCTTACATCACGTCACGTCAATCACGTCACATCACATCACATCACCTTACATCACGTCATGTCACGTCACCTTACATCACGTCACGTCACGTCACCTTACATCACGTCACGTCAATCACGTCACATCACATCACATCACCTTACATCACGTCACGTCACGTCACATCAATCACGTCACGTCACATCAATCACGTCACGTCACGTCACCTTACATCACGTCACATTATGTCAGGTTACGTTACATTACATCACATTATGTCACGTTACATAACATTACATCACATCATCTTAGGTTACATCACATTACGTTACTTTACATTTAGGGCATTGAGCAGACATGTTTGTTCTAAGCGACTTACAATAAGTACATTTGTCACAAGAGAGAAACCACAATATCACCATCGATGAAGTAACAAAGAAAACAGAAACAATTTTCAATCCTTCGTCGGAGCATCATAGCTGCTAATTATCAAGGAGACCTTTATTACATAAGTGATGTGATGTGAGTGCAGAGCCTAGTGATCTAGTGTTAGTGAAAACAGAACCGGTCTTAATACTGAGCCTTGAGGGACACCAGTTTCCAGAAAGCCGGGTTTGGACAAGGAGCCGTTCCGTGTGGCCCATCCTGAGTAATCTGATTACAGGGTTCAGCTCTGAGTTCACAGCTACATTAACCTGCATCTGAGTGACCACCTGATGTGATGTCACTTCCTGCTCTATATGAAACAAACCCGTCCATCACTGAGACAAACAGACTCCATGTTTCTACTCACAGACAGAAAGAAGTTCATGTAGAACATTTGCTGAATGAACAAGAAGGTCCAAATAATGCAGAATGAGTCAGAGACAGAGTTTCACAGAGTTTATAAAGTGTCTCCAACTCAACAACTCACTAAACTGACACATTTGTTAAGGGAGTCTGGGGACTTTCTCCACGGGGACAAAGAAGTAGCCTATATTGTTACTGTTTAGTGTCTTTGTAACATGTGACATGTTTAGATCAATAACATGTTTCTTCTTTCATAAATGGAGTGTAAATGGTGACATCAGTGTAAACAGTGTGTTCAAACAGCTGATCAATGTTGGCAGGTAAGACTTTAGCACTTTAGACACAGAAGCAGACAGGCTGGTACAGACATGCTGCCACAAACTGACACTTTTTACAAGGAGACAAACAACTTCAGCTCAAAGATTTAATGCTGAATTTACAACAAGGACACAATCAGTTACAATCTGTCACACACACAGTTTCACTGCGTTAGAAAGTTTTAACTCAACAACTCTTTAAATCACTACATGTGTTAAAGGGATATTCTGGCATAAATGTAATCCGTGGTCTAACACACCGTGACACTGAGTAAGACCTCCCCTCCAACTATGTGCTGGGACCCTATTTATACTGTTGCTGAAGTTTGGTGCTGTTCTGAGCATTATTCGGTTCTGTCCTGCAGAGCGATTCTGACCTGCTGTGGGAGATCGATGACTCGTCCTCACTCTTTCTCTTTTCTTTAGTTTTTCTTTGGATGGCAGAGCTGTCAATCAGCTGTCCGTGGGCGAGCCATCCACGCTGAGTCCTGCTTTTTAACACCAATCAGACGCTTCGCTGGCCTTTTCTCTGCCTGTACATTTTTTCTATGATTTACTACTTTTGTGTTTTTTGTACTTTTTTCTTATGAATTTGAGTTTTTATACTCAAAAGTATTTTAGAATACATTTGAATGGATTTTTCAGCGTCTGTATTCTCGTATATTTAATGTCAGTTTATTTTAGTCTTTGTAAAACATCTTGAGTAAAGTTCAGAACATTAATTGAGAGCAGGACATCCACTTCCTTCCACCTATCAGTGGTCGGGTCGCAGCGGCAGCAGCTGTCCCTTCCTGAGTCACCAAGCTTCTTTGAGACCAACCACCTTCCCTGCTGGGCCCAGAGGGTGGCAGCTCCATGTTGTTGTTCTTTATAATGAGGCTCAACAGGTTTCACACAAAGATTAAAAACTTAACTGAATTAAATTTTTTCAATACAAAACCACAACATGAGCTGAGATGAGCCACTACAGATCGAAGTTATTCTGGAGCGAGATTGTTGATTGTTGAGTCTCACCTCGTCAGATACTGACTGTTTCTGAGCCGGACTCAACAATCAGCTGCTGTCTACAGAATCACTGCAGCTCCGTCTGTGTGCCGCAGCAGGAGAGCAGACGGGTTCTGGACCACAGTGAACGTTCTGTTTCTGAATGACAACTAATAAAGATTGAAGCTGAATATTAAGTTTCATAAAAAACATGAATCTTTTATCCATAAGTTTGGACTTGTGCATTGACGAGTTGTAAACAAGTTGTGATGAGTCTGATAAAAAAAAAAAAATCAGTGACATCATTGACAGAAAAACAAACTTCACCTGTGGATCAAAGACAAACGTGTCACTGGTGTCACAAGTCGTAACATTATCACGTCTGTCTGTGTTTCAGATTTACCTTCAGGAGTGCGAAAAGTGATTGTTGGTGAAGAAGAGCAGCAGGACTGGAGCTCCAGTCTGGACCATCTGGAACCAGAACCTCCACACATTAAAGAGGAACAGGAGGAGCTCTGGACTGATCAGGAGGAGGATGATGTCACCAGGTTCACCTTCACTGCTGTCCCTGTGAAGAGTGAAGATGATGATGAGGAGAAACCTCTGTCCTCACAGATGGAGACAGAAGCTGATGGAGAGGACTGTGGAGGACCAGAACCAGCCAGGAACTCTGATCCAGATCCTGAGACTGACGACTCTTCTGAGACTGAAGTGAGTGAAGGTGACTGGGAGGAGACCAGAGAACCTCAGGCTGGTTCAAACTCTGTGATCAATAATGAAGTGACTGTTGGTGATCTCACAGTCGAGAGGTCGTTCAGCTGCTCTGAATGTGGTCAAAGATTTGGACGCAAGCCGCATCTGAATGCACACATGAGAATTCACACGGGAGAGAAACCGTTCAGTTGCTCTTTCTGCGGTAAAAGATTTTCGCAGAAGGGAAACTCGATTAGTCACATGAGACTTCACACTGGAGAGAAACCGTTCAGCTGCTCCGTCTGTAAGAAACAGTTCAGATACAGTGGAGACGTCAGCAGACACATGAGAATCCACACAGGGAAGAAAAAGAAATCAAACATCAGTGACACGATCAATGGAAAAATTCACACAGGACCAGAACCAGCCAGGAAGTCAGACCGAGATCGACATCTACAGCCAGTTACTGATGATAAAACTTCAGAACCAGAGACTGAAGACAGAGATGATGGGTGGAAGGACAGCAGGGAACTTGAGCCAGGTGTCGACACTCTGAACACTGATGAAATCTCTGTGAGCGATATGAGATGTAATCCTGACAAAGAAACGTTCAGCTGCTCCAGTTGTGGCAGAACTTTCTGCCGCCGGGATCATCTGATGAGCCATATGAGGACGCACACAGGAGAGAAACCCTTCAGCTGCTCCGTGTGTCAGAAACGTTTCAGCTGCAGCGGAAACATTTTGGCCCACATGAGGATTCACACAGGAGAGAAACCATTTGAATGTTCATTTTGTGGCAAAAGCTTCAGCCAGAAGGGAACTTTACAGCTTCACGAGAGAATTCACACGGGAGAGAAACCATTCAGCTGCCCGTTCTGTGACAAAAGGTTTGCTCATAAAAGACGCATGACGTTGCACATGTCTGTCCACACGGAGGAGAAACGCTTCAGCTGCAGTGCTTGTGACAAAAGATTCACTTGGTACACGCAGCTCAAAACCCACAAGTGTGTTGGTGAGTCCTCACAGCTCCGTCAAACTGAGAAAAAGGTTCCTAACAAGGAAGCGTTCAGCTGCACTGACTGTGGTAAAAAGTTCAGCCTGAAGGGAAATCTGAAGACACACATGAGGATTCACACCGGAGAGAAACCGTTCAGCTGCTCAGTCTGTGGCAAAAGTTTTAAGCAGAACGTTCATCTGACGGAGCACATGACGATTCACACGGGAGAGAAACTCTATAAATGCAGCGCTTGTGGAAAAGGATTCAATAAGAAGTTACTGGTCAGAAACCACACGTGTATTTAATCCTCATCAGGAGGAGAGTGAAGTGTGTTAAATAAGATGAACAGCAGGTGAGTTCTGATCCGGCTTCACATCACATCCTGTGTCGAGGTGAATATTGTCCTCAAAGATTTGGACCTGATGAGAAACTCAATACTTAATGGAGAGTCTCCAAACAAGACTGAATTTAAAGTGTTGAAATATTGAACTGTGAAAATATTCTGCCTGGGTCAAAGTTTGAATATAAATTCTCAACTTGTATTTTTTTTTCTTTTCTTGAACTGAAGTCTGAGTCTGAAAACATCAAGTGTGTTGGAGTTCAATCAGATGGATCAGTTCCACTGCAGCTGACTGGGAGCAGAAACCTTCATAACTTTTACAGAGTTAAACACAGATTACCTTGAAAGCAGTGAAAAAAATCTACAGCTGGAGTGAAAATGTCCAGGAAACAAACCCCCGACACTCAGCTGGAGTCTGACGAGCTCTCAAGTAAAGCAGTCGTGACGTTTTAAAGGTTGATGTTGGTTATCTACATTTCAGTAAAACAATGTGCAGCTGTGACGACTGCAGGCCGACTGTGTAACAGCTATCACTTAAGATTACAGTCACAGTTATAAATAATGTAACTATTAATTTAACAATTAAGTTCAGTAAGCAGGACAGGACGGATGTCGCAGGTGAGTCAGACGCTCCTGAGACACTTCGTGTTTTTAGAGACATCAACTGAACTTTACAAGAAAGAGATAAAATAAAACTTTGGCTAATTACAACGTAAAATAAAATGGCAGCAGCTGCATTCCAAGTGTTTACAGAACCTTTCAAGTCCTGGGGTGCATACCAATTATGTTGAACTGCATTCACATTTCCCTAGCTTTCATCTTTTTCTTGTGTCCTAGCTCCTCCCACTGAGGACGCAGAGACACGTGAGGAAACCCGGCGAGGAGAAACAAGGAAATGAGACGTAATTTCCTCTAAGGTGTCACCAAACTTCAAGAACAACTTCCTGTTTGAGCGAAGAGTGTCGAAATATTAAATAAGTGACTTAAGATGTGAGGTTTCCACAATGACTTCCTGGAAATGTTTCACAATAAAAGTTGTGTTAAGAAATAAAGGGTTTCTGTCAACTGAAACTGTAGAGGGCTTTTAATTTGAAACTGATAAAGGAAGTGAATATGAACCACGTAATGCTGTAACTTTAACTTCAATTTAAGTGGCTTCAAACTGAAGACTTTCATGTTTCTGAGAACAGTTAGCCGCGGTTAGCCACACGCTGCTAGCTCTCTCCACCAGTCTGTTTGCATTAAAGCTCGTACATCAGCCCGACAGAACCAGGAGCTGACCCGGCGCTGCACCAGAGGAGACCGGTTGACTCTATGAACACAAGTTTTCTTCAAGAGAAAACCTGCGGACGTCTCCATGTTTAAAATAATGTGCTGGAGTTTTTCCCGTAGCGTTGCAGCTCTCACACGTCTGCTCTTTGAATTAATATATGATGGACTGTTTGTCTTTCACTGGCCTTCATCCCACCACCTGCTCCTCTGCACATAAAGGTTCTGATGATTTAAATAAAACTGCATCACAACACATCTGCCACCTCTTCATTGTTGTATGTTGTCACTTGATTGGTCACTCTGAATGTTGGCCACGTTTTGATTGGCTGTATAGTTTTGATCCCTGACTGATTAAAGACGGACAGCAAATGTTCTTCATGAGCTCATCCTATCGGGAACGTCGGGCAGCTTTAATGTTTCCAGGTTTTGATTGTTTGAACTGTTTCATTCTGATGTTTCTTCTCAGCTCTTGTCGTGAACTCGCTCTGACAGACAGCAGTGGAGGAAGTATTCATGTCAGTGTTCCTGTTAGCATGTTAGCATGATTACTCTGAGAAAGAGGCGATGAAGGTGAGGATTTCATCCGTCGCCTCGTGAAACACGATCATGGTCTCAGTGCGGATGTGCTGTAAGTGCTGACATCACAGAAGAGAGAGAGCTTTGTTACCTGATACCATCTATGTGGATTTCAATGAGCTGGAAACAAGTTTGGATTTTTTTAGTTGAAGAACTGACAACAAGAGTTAATTTCCAAGTCACGACTGAATATTAGACTGACTGGAGCCTCAGCTGACAGCAGACTTCAGCTCTGCTGGACGTTTCCTGAGACGTCAGACTGTCGGCGACTAAAACACATTCAGTGGACAAAACTCTAAAGTTCAGATGAGCAAAGAAAATACAGACATTTCAGCATTGATGTTTAATCTCAGCACATCAGCACATTGGAGGGATAATCTATATTCAATAATCAATAATATAAATCAAAATGATCTGAGTACGAGTGTGACGAGCTCTGACAGTTTGGTAAGGCAACACCCTTTGGACAAACTTCAATTAGACAGTTTCTCCTCATTAACACAGTTTGTGAGGATCAGTGGACTCAACATCCAGAGAACCATCGGAGTTTACCTGCTTTATATTATATATATTATATACTTATATTATATATTGTATATTTATATACAGATTTAAAAACTTGAACATTTCCTTCAACATTTTCTTATTGTTTGTAAAGTTGTATTTTATGTTGTCTAATTATTTCATCAGCTGACGTCTGAACGTGTTTGTTGCTCTTTGTGATTCATTAATGAACAGATTTTAATAAAAAACAGATTTCAGATCTTCAGCTGGTCTCACTGAGAATATTTTCAGAAATTAATTCACTGAATAAATAGTTTACAGAAATGACCCGACAGTCTGAGGAGACGCAGTGCATTCTGGGTAGTCAGCTCACGTCCACAAACTGCAGCTGAAACTCACTCTGACAATCTGACGCCATGTTTTATACCAGATAGATAGTTTTATTATAAAAGTTAGGTTGTTTTAATTCAAGAAATTATATTTAATTCAAAAAGTAAATATTGAATTATTATTATTCATCCAAATTCATGAAGTGGAAACAAAACTCAAGATTGTTTCTACAAGTTTATTTGACTCAACACTTGTTTCTGTCTTTGATGTTGATCCTGAAATACGAAAACACATTTCTGTGAAAGAAAACATCCATAAAAACAAAATACTAATATTTTAGACTTTCATCTCATAATTCTGACTCCTGGCAGTTTAGATTTCTTCTCTTGAGCTGCTAGACAAGTTCGTCAGATCAACACCATCATACTGTAAATGTGATAATGAATGAACCTCACTGATGAACACAAACATCAGGACACAGAGTCATTAATGATGCTTCATCATGTCTGTCAGCTGACAGGCTGAAAAATACGTCATACAGGAGAGAGGAAGAAATCAATCGTCAGTCTGTCAATCAAATTAAATACATTCACTGAAACATGTATGTGCAGCACTGAAGTTAATAACATCAGATAGCAGAGTGATGAAACATTGATATCACAGCAGACTCACATTTCTTCCACTCGACTTTAAAGGAACAGTTCAGCTTCATGAAGCCTTCGTGTTAATAAAGCTGTAAATCTGTTCTGAGATCAGGTTGTGATGTGTTCTCTACTGCAGATTGTGATCACAGCAGACGAGCTGATGTTTCTTTGGTTGTTTCTCTTTTTTAAATCAAGTCTCAAGCTGTTGTAGTTGTTTAGCAGAATGCTGCAACTCTGTTTTACTGTGAAGCTTTTACTGAGGAGAAGACGATAGTTTTGGGTGAACTGTTCCTTTAAGTGGTGTCTTACAGGAAGATGATGAATGATTGAAACAAACAGCAGCTGCAGCAGTTTCTCTCTTACAGATGAGACGTTTCTGTTTTCATCTCCAAACGGTTCTGACTGAACAAGTCAAACTTCCTCCTGAACGATGAACCGTCGCGAAGCGTCTCTAGATTGTCTCTCTGACTGTTTCTGTGTGATATTTCATGTGATTGTTGAAACTTTGCCTCCAAGTGAAACTTTTCCCACAGACTGAACAGCTGAACGGTTTCTCTCCGGTGTGTGTTCTCATGTGCACCTTCAGATGTCCACTCTCAGTGAATCTGTTCCCGCACACAGAGCAGCTGAACGGTTTCTCTCCTGTGTGGATTCTCAGGTGTTTTCTTAAGGATCCACTGCAGGAAAAATATTTCATACACACAGAACAGCCATACGGTTTCTCTCCTGTGTGGATTCTCAGGTGCTCCTGCAGGTTCTTCTTGCGGCGAAATGTTTTGGCGCACTGCAAGCAGCTGAACGGTCTCTCTGCAGCGCCGCCTTCAGTGACGGGGTGTGTTGGAGAGTTCAGACCCGCAGTGAATCTCAGAGTCTCATTATAAGAGTCTGAAGGTTTGGAGCTGCAGGCCGGAGGCTCTCTGTCCTCATCAGTCTGACTCGTCTCGCTGACACACTTGTTTTTTAGATTGTAACACCAAGCAAATCTTTTTCCACAGACACAGTAAAGGAACCGTTTCTCCTCCGTTTGGACTGTCCCGTGGCTTGTCAGGTAGTCTCTTTGTGGAAACCCCTTCTCGCAGTATGAGCAGCTGAATGGTTTCTCTCCTGCGTGAGTTCCCATGTGAGTCTTCAGATTCTCCTCACCACTAAACGTTTTGCCGCACTCGAAGCAGATGAAGGATTTCTTCTCAGTGCTGCTGTCGCTCACAGGGACGTCGGTGTCCGTCGCAGAGTTGAAACCTGACTGAGGTTCCCTCCAGTCGTCATCTTTGACCTCAGTCTCAGCTTCAGAGGAGTCTGAAGTCTTGTTATCAGAGTCTGATCCTGAGCAGTCGTCTCCATCAGCTTGAGGTTCTGCCTCTCCGTCCTGCTGATGAAGATCTGATGACTCACCGACACACTTGTGGCTCTTGAGCTCGTGACGCCAGGCAAATCTTTTGTCACAAACGCAGCAGCGGAATCGTACGTTGCCTGTGTGCCGCGCCATGTGCTGCGTCAGATATCCTCGCTGTGTGAACTTTCTTCCACAGACGGAGCAGCTGAACAGACTGTCCTCTGAGAGAGCGTCTTTCTTCAAATGGTGACTGTAGCAGAGTCTCCTGTCACACTCAGTCTTATCACACTGACGGCTTCGTCTCTCCACGTCGTGCACGGCCATGTGTCGCAGCAGGTATCTGTAGATTGTGTATTTCTTTCCACACACAGAGCAACTCAATGGTCTCTCTACTGCGTGGGTCCTCATGTGTGTCTCCAGAAGTCCAGTTCTGATGAATGTTTTACCACATTCAGAGCAGCTGAAAGGTTTCTGAAACCTCCGGCCTTCATGCAAGTTTAAACCTGACCGAGGTTCTCTGGTCTCGTCCCAGTCATCACAACTGACCTCAACCTCAGCCACAGAAAACTCTGTCGTCCTGTCGTCAGTCTCAGGATCTGGATTTGAGGTCCTGGCTGGTTCTGGTCCTGCACAGTCCTCTCCATCAGCTTCTGTCTCCATCTGTGAGGACAGAGGTTTCTCTTCATCATCTTCACTCTTCACAGGGACAGCAGTGAAGGTGAACCTGGTGACATCAGCCTCCTCCTGATTGGTCCAGAGCTCCTCCTGTTCCTCTTTAATGTGTGGGGGTTCTGGTTCCTCCTGGTCCAGACTGGAGCTGCACTCCTGCTGCTCAGGGGGAACTTCTTCTTTGCTCACCGACCGCTGGACGTCTGCAGGACAGTGAAATACAAAACCGACATGATTTGAAGCTGTGACGTCTCTGTTCATCAAGTCTTGAATCTAAACGTGTCATTTAGTTTTATTTTACTGTGAACTTATTAAAGGTGTAATCTGTAAAATATGGGCAGAGTTTGAACAGCAGCAGAACTTCACCAGAGGGACCGCTAACTGTGAAGACAGAGGACTCAGTACAGAGGTGATTTACAGCGGCTCTGACCAGGACTATGACTCCGGGGACGAGAAGAGCAGTGTTGGGCATGTTACTTTTAAAAGTAATTAGTTATAGTTACAAGTTACTTCTCCCAAAAAGTAGCTGAGTTAGTAACTGAATAACTCCACTATAAAAGTAACTAGTTACCAGGGAAAGTAACTATTGCATTACTTTTTTTATTTAAGTTTAAATATGTCTAAGAATTTGTATTTTTTTCCAAGCGGGTTTCAGGAGCCAGTTGCAGAGTAGAACTGCACAGACTGGTACCGACACAGAACCTTCAGTTCAGTCTGTGTAGCGAGTTTTTGTGAAGCAGCAGCAGAAACATCCAGCTGTAGCTGCTCGGACGGCTCCGTGTCCTTCTTAGTTAGCAGAGCTCACGTTAGCCACACCTGCTATCATCATCAACAGTGTCAACAACGTCGTTTTTGGCCACTAGTGTTGTAGAAGCGTTCAGAGACGCTTCTTTAGATCAGAGCTGCTTACAGCGGACGTGGACAAACACTTCGCTCTGGGACATAATGAACACTTCACGTGTACGTTCTTACCTTTTACCTCGAGGAGATTAAAGTTGTGTCTGCACTTTGAAAACTTTCTCTCCGGACTCGCCATTGCTGCAGCTCATCACTGCTAGTGTGTGTGTGTGAGGCTGCTGTGTGCGTGTGTGGTTTGTGTGTAAACTGAACACTGCCTCTGATTGGCTTACGAGCTCTTACTCTACCTGAGAGAGCCAATCGTCATCATTTGTGCGACTGTCTCGCCCCTCCCTCCTCCCTCTGTGGCTGAGAGCCGAGTCAGATGACAACAGCTTCAGTTTATAACGCGCCACATTTATTGTCAGTGACAGTAACAGTGTTGTAATGATGGAAATAGTAATTAGTTAGATTACCAGTTAATGAAACAAATAACGCAGTTTATTTTAATGTTATTATTGCCATCACTGGAGAAGACGCGGCAGGAGAGGACAGAGAGAGTCCAGTGGACATCTCGGACAGAACCTCACACTCAGCTGGTCCACCACAGCAGACTGAGGTGATCAGGTCTCGAACTTCATCGTCCATCATCAATTTTCATTGCTGTTTTTGATCAATCAATCACAGCTGTTAAAACACTGTGTCACCTAGCAACAGGATCAGCCTCTCTGAGACAGTTTCTGTCTCTTCCTGCTCAGAGCTGAAAGCTTCTGGACCCTCAGCTGGTTGGTTCTGACGTCCAGACACCAAATCTGAATGTTTGATTTTATTCAAAGATCAATTAAAGATGTTGCAGCAGAAAGACTTTATATTAAACCTTCAAACGAATATATTGATATTTTGATGTATTGATGTATTGATATATTGATATATTGATATATTGATATTGATCTGAGAGGATCTGCAGCAGGACGATTGACTTTTATCTGATTATTATGAACTTTAATTCCTGACAAAGTGAAATGAAGCTGTTCTTCTTCATGGTGTTAATATGTGAAGACTCTCAGTCACATTCATTCGTTCACAATCTGAGCCGATCAAAACCAGAACCTCAACTGAGCCGCAAACCCTCAAAGTTTAGAAGCTGAAACGAGCAGCTGACCACCTGCGAACATTAAAATCATTATCATTATTATTATTATCATGCTCACATCGCCCTCTGACGTCACAGACTGACGGAACATGAGTTCCTCTCTCGGCTCGGTTCGGCTGGCTCCGGGCTCCTCTCCGGGACTGACCTGCTCTGTGCAGCTTCACTTGGGGCTTCAGCACGGCATCGAGCAGCCTCCTCTGGCGGCAGATCTCCCGCTCTGACCGCTCCACTCTGTCTTCGTACTCCGCCACGGTTTCCTCCAGCAGAGCGACGATCTCCTCCGCAGCCGCCGTCAGCCGCTCGGTGAGCTTCGCTCTCAGCGCCGGGATTTCAGCCGCTTCTTCTCCTTTTTCCACCTGCAGCAGAAAGTCTTCAGCGGCGGCGCTCATCCGCTCATGGACCGACACCCGCAGCAGCTGCACGGCCCCGCACATCGTCCTCCTCTGGGCCGCAGACACGCAGCGGCGGCGGACGGACTTCTGTCAGGAGTTCCGCATCGACGGAGGCGAAGCGGCGAAAGCGAACAGCGAACTCTGCTGGACCGGAGGAGCAACGGCAACCGGACGCTCCCCACCAAAGTAAAAGCATCAGACTCAAAGACTCTTCTCCATGTCAGTCACTGTACTTTTACTCCACATTTACTCCATAACTTTAGTTACTTTACTGCATCAGTTTTCTATTTCTAACACTTAGACACAAACATTAATCAGCTGACTCAGTATTCACATGTAGGTCAGTTACGACTGACAGTTCAAATCAGACGCTTTAGGACTTTTACTCGAGTACTTTTCACTTTTACCAAAGTAATATTTTAACAGCGTATCTTTACTTTTATCGAGTTTGACTTGTTGGCACTTATGATACCACAGATGATGTCACTCTGACCTCGACAGACATCTCCCCTCCTCCTCGTCCCCTCAGACATCATGGAGGAGACGAGGAGAGGAGACACAGGTGTGTCGCACCTGACAACTGAAAGCATTAAAATAAAGACACGTTGATCTTCAGCTGAACTTTAATTTCATGAATCTGATCAAATCTTTATTCAGTGATGAAGCAGAAGTTCGTTAGCTCGATGTCACTTCACTGATTTCTGATCGTTTCTCCAGGAGGCAGACAGACGGGCGTCTCTCTCTCTGTGAGGCGTCTTCAGGTCCGTCCGACCCACTCGTACACATTCATCACATGATTCTATTAGAACTCAATAAATAACCAAGTTACTGTTCAGTCTGATATTAATAATAAAATAATCAGAGAAATTCATGACCACAAACTTTGTCAGTCAAAGAAATGACATTTATGAATATTTGCTGTGACTCAGTCTGAGATCTGGTTCAGCCCGTTTCTTTCAGAGTTTGATTCTGGTCTGATTCAGTGATCGAGCTGTTGAACTGACCGACTTCCTCTACCACAGGAAGTCATCAGACTCAGCTGTGAGCAGGACGCTGAAGACGAGCTCGTGTGTTTGTCACATTAATGATGATGAAACAGCGACCCGTCCTCGGCGCGACACACGAGACCGACCCACCAGTCACAATGTGACTGCTGACAGACATGAAGAATAAATATAATAAATATGAGAATTTTACACAAACAGCTTGTTTCTGTCCAAACTTCAGAGTTCAACTGTTTCAGATCAAAGTGAATCAGGTGTGAGCAGGTGTGTGGAGGTGTGAGCAGGTGTGAGCAGGTGTGTGGAGGTGTGTGGAGGTGTGAGCAGGTGTGAGCAGGTGTGTGGAGGTGTGAGCAGGTGTGAGCAGGTGTGTGGAGGTGTGAGCAGGTGTGTGGAGGTGTGTGGAGGTGTGAGCAGGTGTGAGCAGGTGTGTGGAGGTGTGTGGAGGTGTGAGCAGGTGTGAGCAGGTGTGAGCAGGCGTGCGGAGGAGTGAGCAGGCGTGCGGAGGAGTGAGCAGGTGTGTGGAGGTGTGTGGAGGTGTGAGCAGGCGTGCGGAGGAGTGAGCAGGTGTGTGGAGGTGTGTGGAGGTGTGAGCAGGTGTGTGGAGGTGTGAGCAGGCGTGTGGAGGTGTGAGCAGGTGCGAGCAGGTGCAAAGTAGGCAGTCTGTTTTGGTCACAGGTGAGGTGTGATCTGTTTGTACCATCACTGATTCTCATCCCTCTCTGCCGTGACTTCTCCACTAAAATACTCTGAAACATCGTCGACTGTGTCGCCACCTCACGTCTCCTGTGACTCACCACAGAGACGACGACCAACAAGCTCGTACGCTCTGCACCTGAGAGGGAACACCTCTCCATACCTGCAGGTGGCGTTCGTCTGTATTCTTGGTAACCATGGTAACACAAACTCAGAGCTTCAGCTGACATTAACTTCATCAGACTTGGTCGTGTTCAGACGGACAAACAGCTTTATGAAGAAGAGCTCTGGAGGAAAAGGGAAGCCGCAGAACCACAGAACCACAGATACATTCTCATATTCTACATTATTAATGAACGTATTTCTGATCGCTGACGGCAGTGAGTCTGTAACAGTCCAGTAATGAACTGGATGAGACATGAGTTTGAGCAACTAGTTAAACATGGACCCACACAGGCTGACTGATGGAACCATCATGACGTGTTCGATGGTTCCACAGCGTCCACTTCCTGCTGTCCTTTGGCTGTAGACTCCGCCCCCTGACTGTCGGCCGTGTGCAGCTTCATGTGTCTCTTCAGATGTCCTGTGACGGTGAAGCGTTTCCCGCAGACGGAGCAGCTGAAGGGTTTCTCTCCGGTGTGGACTCTCATGTGGATCTTCAGACTTCCCTTCTGGGCACAACTCTTCCCGCAGATGTTGCAGCTGAAGGGTTTCTCTCCCGTGTGAACTCTCATGTGTTTGGTCAAGTCTCCTTTCTCAGCGCAGCACTTCCCACAGAAGGGACAGCTGAAGGGTTTCTCTCCTGTGTGGACTCTCATGTGTTTCTTCAGGTCTGTTTTCTGAGCACAGCCTTTCCCGCAGATGGAGCAGCTGAAGGGTTTCTCCCCTGTGTGGTACTTCATGTGTCTGTTCAGGTGTTCTTTGACGTGGAAGCTCTTGTTGCAGACGGAGCAGGTGAAGGGCTTCTCTCCTGTGTGGATCCTCATGTGTCTCGTCATGTTTCCCCTCCCGCTGAAGTTCTTCCCACAGAACAAGCAGCTGTACGGCTGCTCGCCGGTGTGACACCTCATGTGTGCCGTCAGCGACCCACTGTCTTTAAACGATTTATCACAACCTGTACAAGGAAACGGCCTCTCGCCTGTGTGGTCTCTTATGTGTCTGTTCAGGTTTCCCTTCAGACTGAATCTTTTCCCGCAGTACGAGCAGGGAAACGGTCGCTCCTTCACTGAAGTTCCAACATCAGGAGTTTCGCTGCTCTGACCTTCTGTAACAGACGGCTGTTTGTCTGTTTCTGTCCAATCACAATCACTGTCATCAGTTTCAGTTGAGTCCAGAGAATTATCCTCACTGACAGGTTGTAAATGTCGATCTGGATCAGAGGTCCTGGCAGGTTCTGGTTCTCCACAGTCCTCTCCATTGGCGTCTGCCTCCATGAGTTCAGCTGAGCTGCTGGCTTGAGCTTCAGTCTCTCTGAACTCGTCAGGCTGACTCTGACGATACTCTTCATCATCTTCGTCTTCACTCTTCACAGTGAAGGTGAACCTGGTGACATCATCCTCCTCCTGATTGGTCCAGAGCTCCTCCTGTTCCTCTTTAATGTGTGGGGGTTCTGGTTCCTCCTGGTCCAGACTGGAGCTGCACTCCTGCTGCTCAGGCGGAACCTCATCTTTACTCCCCAACAGCTGCTGGACATCTGCAGGACACTCTGAAACACAAACACACATTATTTCTTTATTAAACATTTGTTTGTTAGCTTCAACAACCATCGTAATGCTGCAAATCAACAATTAAGGATCTCTGAAGAAGAAAATTAAAACATTAACGATGATGTCATGATTTAAACTATCAGATGACATCGGTCTGGCGCTGGCTGCAAAACGTTCACCTCCGACTCAAACTGAACGTCCTGGATCATATTTCACGTGTCGTATTCTCGTTAACTGTCGATATTTCCTGGTTTGTTTCCTCGTCTGTGACAGCAAATTGAAGCACATTGAGACAAAACACTGATCAACATTTTTCAACACTTTATCACAGACCAGACAACAAAAATCTATTAATCCAGAAGATAATCAACAGAAAGTAATGATCAGTAATGATCAGGTCCGATCTGACTCATCGCCTGGCCGCAGTGATGTCAGAGCCCAAAGACACCACCTTCACTTATGAGCTTTACTGTCTCATTTCTGACTGATGTTCAACATGACTCAGATCAATGATCATTGATCATCGATCATCAACATCAGTACCGACACATCCAGTCAGACCTGAAACCACACCATGACTTTACAGAACTGATCTACAGAGCTGATTATTGATCGCTGAATAGACTGAAGGTTCGGATGGATAGGGCCCTATGATTTCTGCGATCACGGAATCGCGGAATTGGCCGATTAAAACGGAATCTAACGCGGAATTTGACATAATTTAACTGAAATGCTGTTTTCGTGTGGAAGAGGAACGTATGTCTGAGGAAAACTGCACGGAGGGAAGCAAATCTGGGTGGCACAACAAGTCCCCACCCTCCCGTCAAAACAATGTAAGCATGGAGAAGCGGCTGCTCGGCTACGTCTTCGTCGGCGAAAAAACTGAGAGACTTGACATTAACCCCTCGGTACAGAGCCGAGCAGTTCCCAAACGACTTGTATGTGTCAGGTGAACTGTTGTTTTGCAAAGAAGCAGACCTGAGAAATCAAATTAAAGTTGTAATGCGAGAGAGTTAGCCACTGTCCGATTCATCAGAGTGACTGCTAACTGCTGCTAACAGTAGCTGCTGTTAGCTAGTTAGCCCCGTTAGCCACAGCCCTGTTAGCTGACTCTGCCTGGGCTGGGAGCTCAGAGGACAGGGGGAGGGTTGCTGTTTTCACTGCTAGCTGGTTAGTATGTTATTGACATAACGTCACAAGTATAATTTCTCATTTCGTTGGTCATCTTTGCTAATTTTTTGAATATTTACAAATTAAATTTTCAGAACAATTTTGGTATGCAAACATTTACTGGATCTGCCTGAGAGCTGACCATGTTTTTATTCAATGAAACCCAAATGAAACCCATAAAAACACAAAATATACTACTGTATGAAGACATGATGAAATCAGATGTTTTTGATGCACTTTAGTGTTCTCTACGGTACAGTATAGAGGAAATAAATTTAGGGTAATTTCTATTTAATTTGTGTACATCTTGTCATTTACATTTAAGAAACGCTGTTTTAGTAGTAAAAAAGAGTAAAAGGTAAAAAAAAAACAAAAAAAAAACGGAATTCCCAAAAATTAAAACGGAAAAAACAGAATTTGGGAAAAAATACAACGGATTTTATAGAGCCCTAGATGGATGTAAAAACTGTCTTTTACTCTTCACATGTTGAGTAAAGTAACTAAAGCTGTCAGATAAATGTGGTGAAGAAGAAAAGAATCAACTAAAGTACAACAATCTCACATTTCAACTAGATACAGTACTTGAGTAAATGTACTTAGTTACATCCCTCCACTGGTAACCAGATACAACAGGTGTTGAAGTAACTGAAAGGTGATCAGCTGTGCCCGTTGATCCAAATTATCAGTTTGTCATTAACATCCTATCATGTCTTATTGTGAAATTCTCTTTTGTTTCATCAATTCCTGTTTGTCTTTTTTAATAAGGAAGTAAGTTCCCCGTCCAGACGTCACCATGGTGACAACATATCAATATTTATAAATACAGTTTCTACTTCTTTGACCTCACTGACTCACTGCTGATGCAGTGATACAGCTGCCATTAGCACTCACATGATGCACCAACACCGTCAGCACCAACACCACCAACACCATCAGCACCAACACCGCCAGGACCGTCA